>NW_020620492.1:4108959-4408959 GCF_003573695.1 Papaver somniferum | reverse complement strand
AACAAAGTCCTTTGCTTCGTTTCTATTTTTGTTCTTCCCAAGTAAGTCTTTTAGCTCCAGCAGGTAAGGGATTTCGTTTAATCTGAGTATTTGAAGGAGCAGTGGAAGATCGAAACATAGGAGAACGATAAGGTTGGCGTGTTGTTAAAACTTCTTCTTGGTTGATTGCTTTTGTGAAAGCAGCAGTTAAGGTTGAAGGTTCAAGTAACTTAACCACAGAACTGATCTCTGGTTTTAACGAGTGAATAAAACAATTGACCAGGTGATCTTCTGGTAAATCAGTAACAAAGTTCAACAAACGTTCAAACTCAGGGATGTATTCTCGAACCGTACCTTTCTGCTTTATTGTACTGATTGCCATTTTGGCATCAATAAACTCGGCTGGAGAAAAACGAGCACGAACAAGGGTACAAAATTCTGTCCAAGTGGTGACATGAACCGTTGTTCGTTTCCAGCGATACCAAGCATTGGCATAACCCTTAAGATGAGCAGAAGCAATGGTTAGCTTCAAATTACCAGCAACCGTATGTAGGATAAAATACTGATCAACACTAAAAATCCAACCATCCGGATCATGTCCATCAAAAGTTGGAAACTTAAGATTGATAGAGTTATCCCTAATATGAGTTTCATTACCAGCAGGAGGAGGAGGAGGTGGTGGAGGTGGTGGAGGAGCAGCACAATTATTACGGTTGCCCTGTTGAGGATAAACTTCTCTAAACACTGCACGTAAAGTAGTTCCCAACACTGTAGCCAAAGATATATATAGGGTTGTCGCCGACAATGGCCGCCAGGGTATGCCGTCGACAATTGTGACTTGTTTGATGACGTGGCCAACCAGGATGACGTGGCGTCGTTATTGACGTGGCATACTTTTTGTGGTGTCTTGGTGCTGACATGGCACACTTTTTATGGTGTCTTGGTGATGACGTGGCGACTGACATGGCAATGATGACGTGGGCCCTCCTTGCCTTGACTTGGATCTTTGTTCATAGGCTTCTATGGATAGTGCTTGTGAGGCCTAGTGAGACATACTTGACTAATAAGAAGAGCATATTAGGCATAAGCAAGCCCATTTCTGATGTAAAATATTAGGGTACAAACAACCCTTTAAAGATTCGATTAGTGTAGAAATTTTAAATTTTTGCGCCTAAGAGCTTCTTCAATGGTGGTTGTGTGTAAATTTTAAAGACATTTTCATTCAAATTTTTCCTTGAATTTAGGGAGGAAAAATAGTTCATCTCCAATGGTGTTGTTTGTCATTTTTTATGGATTAAATGTAAATTTTATTTTTTAAAATTTGCAGATTTTATTAAATCTAAAAATGGTTATTTAATATATTGAAATTAATTTAGATAAGCAAAAGCGTACTAGGATAGCTTCACATTGTCAAAGTGAATGTCTAGTTTACATTGATGAGCGCGAATTGTGAAGAGGTCAGCAAATTTATATTCACATTGTCAAGGTGAATCTCTAGATGAATGTCTAGTTTACATTTATATTAGAAAGCTTAACTTGTTTTTGTTTTTTTTTGACGGTGAAGAGGTCAGCAAATCTTCCCAATCTTGGAATATCGTTTAGCCATCAACATGAAGAACCGAATGAAATATGTTCCTACAAGCCTAAATAATTGGTTGATTCTTAAATTCTAATGCGTTTTAATCTCAACATCTTGAGAGAACTTCCGTGGAATTTTCATCTAGAGAGAACTTCTGTGGATCTTCTATATATGAATGGCCGAATGGCAATAATATTTCTATGTCCAAAATCAAACATATTTCTCTCTCCTTGATAATAAATATTGAAAGCATGTGTAAGATACTTAAATCAACCTCAACATCATATTTATATTCACTAGTCCAAAAGGGGCTAAAAATAACGAGTGAAGTCTGTTATAAAACATGATTTTCCATGGTTTTCATCTCTTATTCAAACCGTTATTTATTTGGTGTGACTCTTTATAAATGACAAATAGAAAACGTCATTAAGTATGACGAATAAAATTTGTGACTTAAAGTCACATTAGGAACCTGTTATTAAATACCACCGTTTTTGTATGTAAAAAAACAATAACAGTAGACATATGCCATTTAGGAGGCATTTTCATAATACTAATTCAGACAAGAATGTTCCGTCATTTTATTTGTGAATCTGAATGATTTCAGATTCAGATTTGGTCTTATTTTGCTTCAATTGAATCTGGAAAAAGAATTCTGAATCAAATGAAATCTGAAAATGAAATAGAATCCTAACAAAACAGTTGAAAATAAACTTTTCATTAATTACTAAAACAACATTCATAAAAATAGAATCGATGAACACAATTTAAAAAAAAAATAGTAATCCAAAATTACATATTAAACTTTAAAAACTTTAAAATCAAATCAAACTCTCAGTTGGCCGTTCTCTTACATGAGCTCCTGAAACATCTCCAAGTACTCCATCTATATCACATCACAAATCACTTGGATCCATGATTTCATCAGTCTCGCAGTCATGATAGTCAGGATAACAGTCATAACCCATAATCATTTATGGGCTTCCAATTGTACAAACAAGAGTAACCTGCGAAGAAAGGGGAAACAGGACACAACATAGTTTGTTAGAGAGGAAAGGGCAAACAAACAAAATTTGTAATTTCTAGATACAAGAAGCACACCGGTCCAATGACAGCATAACTAGAGAACACATGGTAGTGTTTAGTTGTTTTGAAACCGAGAAGTAGAGTTTCCTGAATTTCCAATGTGATTCCTAGACAAATTCTTCTCGACTACTAGTTCATCGTCAAGGAGAACATCAATGCTCGACTTAGGCTTAACCATGGATGAGTTATGTTAAAAGTAACTGGGAGGGTGGTAGTCTGGGTAGCACGGACCCACCCGTGTCCGACGTGAACACAAAAAGAAGCCAAAAGGTTCAATTGAAATGAAATCCCAATTGCCAAAAAGGTTCATCAGTGATGAAAACACATCTCTCCAATTTTAAACTATGAAAACAAACGATAACATTTTGATTCAAATTCCAACAGAAGCACACCAGTACAACATATAAGCTAATCTTCCTAATAAAATCTATTATTTTAACTAGCTTAAATATTAAATTAAAAATGTATTTTGGGATCAATTAAAATATAGATAAGGGGCGCTAAATTTTTACTCACTGACCTGCCATGTATATATATGGATGAATAGTCCCCTACAAAATTTAATGGTCCCAAAAAAAAAAATCTTTCAAAAAGAAGCAATGAAGCCCAAGATAAAGCCCAACCGCCAAAATAGAAGATCCACCGGTGTTGATTCACATAATAATAAATAAATGTAAAGGCGGAATGATTTATTAGAGGGACGACATTCTAATAGGACAAAAAGGATCATTACATAATCATTCAAGGTGTCCCTTAAAAGAAAAATACTGGAAATGACGAATTAATCCTGATAATTGATAACCTTGTTTAATAATGATAATCAAGTTTAGTGTTAATGATTAATTTCAATTATATTAACTCAAAATAAAAACCAAAATCAGATTTTTAGAGGTTAAAAAAAAAGTTTAGAGGAGAAGGTCAATCTCAATCAATTGAAAAAATTAATCAACAAAATGAAGAACCAGGACCTGAAAATGATCGTGTATAATTCTAAATTAGTCCCAACTAGCTTTTTGTTGCTCAAAGTTATCTAAAATACGTAAAACAAATCATTTTTTTCACATTTTCAGAGCTAATTATGGTTGGAATTTTGCTCATAATCAACCGTAAATCGAAGTTACGGTTCGTAATAGATGAACTACCAACGGTAACTGGTTAAATTTGTAGAAAACCCAACCGTAAAACCAGTTACGGTTGGTAACTAAATGCTCGATACCAACCGTAACTCAGTTATGGTTGGTAACCAAATGCTCGATACCAACCGTAACAGAGGAAAATTCTCAGATATAAGAACATAGGTTGGTAATTGAACTATTACCAACCATAACAACATCAAAATATCCAGTTACGGTTCGTAACTGAGTTAAAATCAACCGTAACTCACATAAACCCAGAAATTTGAATTTCAATTTTCATCCAAAACCCTAATTTTTGATAGAAATTAAATTTAAATCAAACCAAATAAACCAAATCGTAAATGGGTTTTCAAAACATACCTCATATAAATCATTACACTACGCTTGATTAATTTTCGAATCGTCGATTAATCAAAGATGATGAAATTTTGAGTTTTAATGGAGGTTACGGTTGATGGGAGGAGGAGAAGAGAAGAAGAAAGAAAACAAATTTTCAATTTAGCTTTGTTTTAGGTTAAAAAATGGGGAGAATAATCTAGTTAATTTACACCCTTTATAGGACATCCCCTAATCAACTAGAGAGACATTAATATCACACTGCCGCCCCTCTAGTAAACCATGCCGCCCCTGTAACACGTTACAAATAAATAACATTTTGATTCGAAATTCCAACACTGGCACACCAGAACAACATTACAAATACAAATAGAAATACAAGACGCTGCTATTCTTTTAATGGTCCAATGATCATATTAATGGAATATGTATGTATAACTAAGTTCATATCGAACTCATACACATAGTTCATTAATATTTTCACAATACCGCAGCTAACGGAAATAACTTGAAAAGAAAAACATGTAGTGTAACTAATTACTTGCATACAGTAATTAATTAACCACTAGCAAATTGGTTTCACAAGACGAACTTATCACACGCCGTAGCTAGTTAGGTGATGATAAACTTGTGGCAGCCACTGTGTTGTCTTTAATTAGGAGTACAACAACATTCACAAAGCACCGACTTAGTTTCGATTGTGCACTTCTGCATCGTCATTGTAGCACGGGCACTGGTGCATCGGGCTGCGCAGTCAGTATCACAAAATTGGCAAGATCTAGTTTTGAAGCTTCGATGCTCATCATACTTTTCCCCAGAACTGCAAATTTTATTATTTGAAGGTGGTGGTGGTGGGGCTAATAAGGGAGGTACAATTGGAGTTATAGGGAGGGGTGAAGGTGGGGGCGGAGGTGGGGGTGAGGGTAGGGGTGGTGATTTGTTGTCTCCACAACAACACTTGCACCTCGAAGGAGATCCTCGTCTGCACTGCTCAAGGACCAATGAAGTACCCAATTTAGTACATTTTGATTCACACTGAACTGGACAAGAACTGCAGCCAGGAGGATCGGATATCGTAAACCCAACCGAGGTATCTTCGGGTCTACATATATTATCCGAAGTTGGCGTTA
The DNA here is from genome assembly GCF_003573695.1 of Papaver somniferum. Lineage (NCBI taxonomy): Eukaryota > Viridiplantae > Streptophyta > Magnoliopsida > Ranunculales > Papaveraceae > Papaver > Papaver somniferum. The sequence continues at coordinate 4,403,713 of NW_020620492.1, read as the reverse complement.
GTGGGAGAGGTGGTGGAGGCCCGAATAGTGGGAGAGGTGGGGTTGGAGGGAGAACTATTCTTTCCCTACAACAACATGCGCAGGTTAATCCCTGATACACATTATCTCTTATTCTAAATCTTCGCACACAAGCCTGATCAGCGGCTCTAGCTATACCACATTTACTTTCACAGCTACGAAAACAACGGTTGCAATCTTTCGGATTGCCATTTAGTTGAAATAATTTATCTGTATCCCCGGCTCGACATTTCTTCCAGTCGACTGGAGCAGGAGGTGTTGGTGGAAATGGAGATGGGCGTGGTACTTGGCAACAACCCTCGCAGTTATTCTTATCCGGATTTGTAGGGAAGAAGTTAAACTCTGACTTTGACACTTCTCTGCTTCGCGATTGACATATGATTTCCAAGTCCCTTCGACAAGTTTTGAAAGTCGAGCGAGTCATAACACTAGTTTCAACAGCAGGGTCACAGGAGATAGCTGCTGCCGGTGTTTGCATCTCTGGACATATATACATACGGCATCAAATACAGAAAATTCCTAATAAATACGTTTAGAGACTAAAATGGCTGCCGGTGTTTGTATTAGATTTTGTTGTAACACAAAAATAATACAACAAAATCCATAATAAATACGCATAAACACACGAGTTTGTAGGAAGAAAGATAAACCATTTAAAGATCAGTATCGATCTCTTGGTAAAATTACGGAAGAACATCATGTTCATAACGTAAAACATACAAATTAGAGACTAAAATGGCTGAAAGAAGTATACATATATAGAGTTAGGTTTGATTATTATATGGGGGCAAGTAAATGGCTGCAGTTATCTAGAACGAGAACAGAGGTACTAAAGATAAAGATACTACTTACGTAATATCATCGATAAAGCGATCGTTACGGCGAGAAAGAACCTAAGAGATGATGAGAACTCCATCGCTTTGATGAGTATTAGTATTTCTTACTGCTTATTTTCTCACTTGAAAGTGTTTGTATTTATAGCAGAAATAGCAACCTGAGTTGATTAAATTACTCAGTTATTTGTTAAAATATTGGGGTTGAGATTTGAAGGATTCACAACATCCCAATTATTGTGGGTTTAACACGGTAATGTACAGGCTGTGATAAGAGTGGTCAGGATGCAAACCTCGTTCTCGCTGAGTTGTGAACTTCTTGATGGCATTAACTTAAAAATTAATTCTACTAATCAGGGACCTTCTTGATGGCATTAACTTTTCAATTAATTGGTCGATTCAAAACTAATAATGCCCGCTAAAATAATTAACCACGTCTACTTGACGGGATTGTCTGTAAGGGGCCGGCCAAGCTAGTTGGAAAATTTGAAATTGCAATCGAACTCAACATTATTGGATAGAGTATAATTGGGAGCAACCTCTGTCTGAAGTAGGATCTCGCTTTACATGGGTGATAAGGGGTAAAATGCAAAATACCACTCAAAATTAAGATTAAAATTAGGTTTACATAGAAGAAAAACTAATTCTATTAAGTAGAAAACGTCCGGTTTAGAATAGCCAATATGGTTTTTATTTGTGCATATTTTTTTAAAGGAGTGCGCACATAATTAAGTTATAACAAGATGTTCCGAAATACAGCTAAATGTCGAATCTATATATGGTATTAGAGCTGGGTTCGGTAGTGTGTCTACATAGACTCCCAGTTGCAAAGTCCAGTTCCAGTTGTAGACCACAATTTCATCCATCCTTGCAAACCGATTCTGCATCCATAACAAGATCACTCGGTTTATTATTGTATCCGGTGGTGGTGGATATCCATTTGTGAATGAATAGTCGTCTCTTGATGGTGTTTAGATGAAATTTTAAGTTTCTTCACTTGATAACTTTTAATGTCGTCGGAAGAGCTGAAACTCATTATCTGTTTTGTTTCATGTCCTTGGTTAATTTTAGCCAGTTTGACATTTATGTAGAGCTATTTGCCCTTTGGCATGTATGAAGAGCTTTAGTTGGGCTTTAGATATGATTTCCGGGAAGCTGTGCCCAAAGCCCGTAGTTCAAGAATCACTCAGCAAAATATTTTTAATTAGCTCATGTTAGGAATGTGCTATATTATATTAGTTCCCGATTAGTGTTTTGGCATCCATGATTAACTCATTTGCTGTCCGTCAGATTCCCAAATAGTAAACACAATTTAAGATTAATTTTTCTACGATTTCTATCAGAACAAAATCTTCGAGGATATCTTTTTTCTTAGAAAAAGAAATGTCCATGGTTTAGTGGCGGTGCACTACGAAGATAGGATGAATACAGAGAGGAATTTAAATTGCAGAACAATATTTCCAATTTAGGGACATTTTGAAACATCCTCCCACGTTTCCGATTTATAATTATAACAAGATGCAGGAGAGGATGAGGAAGACATTATTTTTTATTTATTATTATTTTTTTTTAATGGAAGAGGAAGATGTGATCTGATCAACATGGTGTCAGCTGATTGCAGCTGGATTTACGTGGGCGACTCTCTATCACCAATGATTGCAGGTAGATGCCTAGATTCTTTGCTCTGTGGAATGTTTGATCAGCAACAGTATGTTTACTTCTGCTGCCGCAACTAATATTTCGAAATTCGAATGCATTCTTCTGCAGGAGTAGAGGAGTCGCAAGTGATTTATGTTGCTCTCGAGAAAGCTATGAAGCTAAGACTAAAACTAATGCATGTTATTTTTGGAAAGTGATGCAAGTGCTTTGTCGAGAAAAATTATTTGAAGGATTTGGATAGTTACTATTTTATCACAGAATCACAGATGCTTGGTGGGCACAATCATTAGCCGCTTGGACTAGAAAAAACTCTTGTTGTGTGTTGTGGTTTAAAACTTCTCCACACCTCTGTAGATGTTTAGCCTTTAGAGAGTGAACTCAGAATGTTTGAAGTTAATTTCGTCAAACTCAGAATGAAGAGAAACGTGGTGATCAAAGTAATTGTTGGCCTTGCAAAAATTGCAAAAACACTTCCTATCCCCAAAAATCAGTAGTTTGCTATCAGAAATTTGATTAGAAGACTCATTTGAGCTCCAATCATTTGAATCAGTCATGCCAGCAACACAACGCACAGTAGTTTAAGAAGACATTAAGAATCACTCAATCAGTGATTCGTAATTAGATAAACACATTTAAAGATTGATTCATTTGCTTTCTGTCAGATTCCTAATTAGGTGAACACATTTAAAGTTTAATTTCAACGATTACTATACGATCAAAATCTTCGCGAATATCTTTTTTCTTAGACAAAGAAATGTCCGCGGTTTAGTGGAGGCGCACTACGCATAGGAAGATGGGAGGAAGATGGAGAGGAATTTAAATTGCAGCATAACATTTCCATTTTAGGGACGTCTGTAATCATCCTCCCACGTTTCCGGTCTACAATTTCAGCATTAATAAAGGAGAGGATGAGGAAGACATGTACTACGTGGGGACTCTCTATCACTAATGATTACGAATACTTTTAATAGGAGCGAAGAAATGGATTTGAGGAGCCGAAAATTTGGGATAAGATTAAATACATATTTTTTTTACATACAATAGATTTAACTAAGTGAGTTTTTCGTGTTAATCATGTTTTTGATGTGAACCTATTTGGCGCTACTTGACCTTTACATCGAACTCTTAGTTTTTATCCGTTTTGATTAAAAACCATCTGAGGAAACAAGAATCTTGGGGAAAAGTTGAGCTAAAAGCTAGAATGTGATAGAACCTATTTCTCCATACCAAAGTAAGTATGAATCTTGATGTTGTCAATCCATGTCCTAAATTGATTTTCTTTGGTTCTCAAAATTTGAGAGCCTTGTTCCTCCCACAATACTATTGATAAAATATTTAATTATCAAGGATTTTGGTCATAACGTACTGACGTGATCTCTGACTGTCGAACACAAAATCATATTTGCTATTAGAAACGGAAAAACTCACTAGATAAATATTAATAATTAATTATACATAATCCCAAATCATTTCCACCAAACAATTATCTAAGTAAGTTTACTTCTGCCACGGCTACTACTATTTCGAATGCAGTCTTCTGCAAAAGTAGAGGAGTCGCAAGTGATTCGGTGCCGTGTCCGACGTGAACACAGAAAGAAGCCAAAAGGTTCAATTGAAATGAAATCCCAATTGCCAAAAAGGTCCATCAGTGATGAAAACCCAAGCACACATCTCTCGAATTTTAAACTATGAAACCAATACTAACTCACACGATAACATTTTGATTCAAATTCCAACAGAGGCACACCAGTACAACATTGCAAATACAAATACAAATACAAATACAAGATGCTGCTAAAATATTTGATGGTCCAATGATCATATTAATGAAATATGTATGTATAATTAAGTTCATACCGAACTCATACATACTAGTTCATCAGTATTCAATATTCCCATAAAACCGCAGCTAATTGAAATAATATAAAAAGAAAAAACATGTAGTATAACTAATTACTAATATAGTAATTAATTAACCACTAGCAAATTGGTTTCACAAGATCAGTTTGTCTCTTCGGCAGTACAACAACATTCGCAAAACTCCGAGGACGAGGAAGCATCAACTTTGCAGCTCTGGCTGGACAACGATGGAATATCCAGTGATGCAGAGCACCTTCTTAGGCAGTCAGTTGCACAAGTAGTGCAAGATGTATCGTTAGAGAATTGAATGGAAATATATTCCTCCCCCGCTGCACACTTGGTATTTGGAGGTGGTGGTGGGGTTGATGAAGGAGGTAATGCTAAGGGTGCGGGTGCGGGTGCAGGTAGGGGTTGGGGTGGTGATGTGTTGTCTTCACAACAACACTCGCACTCTCTTATAGAGGATCCTCGCCGTATGCACCGTTCCGCTGCCACTGAAGTACCCAATAAAGAACACTTCGTTTCACACTCAGTTGCACAAGCAATGCAGCCATCAAAGTCGAACGGAATGAGGCTACAAGTTGGAAGCGGAGGGGTGAATAGGTCTGGAAGTGGTGATGGAGGCCCGAATAGGTCTAGAAGTGGTGGTGGAGGTCCGAATAGGTCCGGAAGTGGTGGTGGAGGCCCGAATAGAGCTAGAGGTGGGGGTGGAGGTCTAGGTCGGGGTGGAGTTCTTACTCGACGACAACAACATCCGCACTTCAATCCAATAGTTACATCAGTTTGTATTACAAATCTACGTCGGCAATTCCCACTACCCCGTATAGCTCTCATAGCATCACATCTGGCTTTACAGCCATCTCGACAACGTTGGCAATTAAACGGGCCGCGAGTTATGCTAAATGATCTTTCTGTATCTGTGCCTCGACATTGTGCAGCGGCTGTTTGAATCTCTGGACATATGTGTATAGGACATCAGATAGGGACAATTATTAATTAGTCACATAGATACAACAAAGTCCATAAAATATACAATAAGCATAGATAACGCCACAAGCTTGTAGAAAAAAATATGAACCATTTTAAAGATCAGAATCTTATGAGATGCAAGTATAAATGACCAGCAGAACAAGAATAGTGACTAAACATAAGTATACTACTTACCTAAAATCATCGACAAAGCGATCGTTAGAGCGAGAAAGAACCCAACAGATGATGAGAACCCCATCACTTTGATGAATATTAGTTTTTCTTGCTACTTATTTTTGTTATTGTGTTCTTTAGGTACTCGAACGCATCTGTATATTTATAGCATAAACAGCAGGTTGAGATAGAAGATGATTAAATACTTATTTGTTAAAATATTGGGGTTGACATTTGAAGGATTCACAAAATCCCAATTTTTGTGGGTTTAACACGGTAATGTAAAGGTTGTGAGATGGAGGATATACATGAGAGTGGTCAGGATGCAAACCTCGTCCTCCTTGAGATGTGACTATATCCAATTAATGTTTATATATATATCTTAAAAATTAATTCTATTAATCAGGGAACTTCTTGATGGCATTAAATTAATTGGTCGATTCAAAACTAATAATGCTCGATAAAATAATTAAGCACGTCTACTTGACGTGCTTGTCTGTGAGGGGCCGGCCCAGATGGTCGGAAAATTTAAAACTGCAATCAAACTCAACATTATTAGATAGAGTATAATTGGGAACAACCTGCAGAAGTAGGATCTTACTTTACACAGGTGATAAGGGGTAAAATGTAAAATACCACTCAAAATTAAGATTAAAATTAGAACATCCGTTTTGGAATAGCAAATATGGTGTTTTTGTTTTTTCAAAGGAGAAGTAGAAAACATCCGTTTTGTTTAATAGTCAATATGGTGTTTTTGTTTTTTCAAAGGAGTGTACACATAATTGGACATCAAAATTATAAGTTACTAGATTTATGCCCGTGCTACGGATCGGGCATTTTTTCCTTTTAATTTGGTGTGCTTGGGGCTTCGCTCCCCGTGCGGGGCGAATATAGATCACTATCATAATTTATGATTGTTTTGATCTCAAACTCTCAATAGTAAATCTATGTTAAATTTGAATAGTAAATAAACTATACATGAAATTTTAATAATCATACTAACCTCAAATAAATAACGACGAAAAGTATAAGTTAATTTAAATTTATGCTATTCAAATTTATTTGGTTCTTTCTGAAAGAAATACGAATAATCAAAACTGTATGTCTAATTTTTTTTGACGTTTTACTCTAATGTTGCGTGGGATATTCTTTCTTTTCAGCCAATTCTGCTAATGCGATTATGTCTTCAAAGTTTTCATCCTTTTCATTGTCTGACTCTGCTAATGTTTGCATTTCTGTATGTACCTCCGACTGTTTGCTATTTCCCTCCTATTCCGCTGCACAGGTTATCTCTTTGAAGCATTCATTATTTGCATCATTATTGTTTGAATCCTGTAAAGACACATAAGTTACTTTCAATTTGTATATTATCTTTACAATTTGTATGTTAGTAAAGAAACTTTGAACTTTACAATTACCTGTTCCATCTTTTTGATTCTATATTTTGCTTCCAGTCCATAGTCTAAGGGATAAATATTTTGCACCGAGAAAGTTGTGTAGTTGAAATAATTTCGATTTAGGTGCACTTCGAAGATACACGACATTGCTATTGAGCCCCATATTTCGCTCACATTTTCAGCCAAATTTTCCTGTCAAACGAATTATTTTTTTAGATAGTCGCATTCAGTATCATAATATTGTGTTCCAGTGCTTTAGTTTTACTATCATACCTCAATGTTAATGGTGCTTATTTCCATAAGTTTTGATACTCTCACATTATTTAGGAGTGGCTCAGCTGTTTGTCCAAGTACGATTATGACAGCTATTTGTGTATCATCTTTTACTTTCAATTCTAGCTTGTACCTTGGTACTGCTCTGTTACACAATAAAACAGAGAAATCCTTCCAAGGCGCCCAGTGTTACACAATGTCTCTCATGTCAAACTTCAATGAGATGGCCAGAAAATGTACCCCTAGAAGAGTGTAAATACTACTATGTAGACATTGTCTTGGACCGATAAGCTGGTTCTGAGCATCAAAGGGTGATGCTTCCTTAAGGCCACAATATTTTCTTCCTGGCTGTCGACCGGAGTGTCAATTGCTCGCTGATTTAATTTTACAACTAAATTATAGATTTTTATCCAAATTTACTTAGGAGCTAAACAAATGAGTAGTCCAAAATTTCAACTGATGGTGAGATGCCTGGTGAACCCCTTGTTGTGTCTCGTTACATGCTCGTTAAAATTCATCTTTTAACAGTCAAGTAGGGAGGAGTCCATACATTTGTACAGCAAAATGAATTTCATTGAGAAAAAAAATAATATTGTTGCGCCTATCAACCTAAGTTTGGTATGATTATCCAAACGTTTTTTTTAAGTGCATAAGTATTTTTTGTTTTTTTGAAGAAATTAGGCAGTAAACTTAGTAAGACATTGGGCCTCACCAGGTATCAAAAACTCTTGAATAATGGGACGTCCCCACTATAAGTACCACGATAACAACCACCCTTTTCTTTTACTCTTAACAACCAAATTCCAACACGTCCATCATTTTTATTCGATTTGGATGAGAAGAATTCAAATTTTATTTCTAAAAAGGTATGTTGCATACTATACAAATGTTGAAAGAATGTATATCAATGTCATCATGTATTGCTTAAGGCAGGCTTACCTGATTTTAGATTTTGATAATGAGTTGCTTACATTCATAACTGTTGTACTCAAATATTATGTTAATGTGCATCACTTGTTTGTAAAAATGCTTAACAGTAAAAATCATCTTTAGTTCTAAAAACATGGATGCAAAGATTTTTTATGGAAATTTTACATTGAATGAATTTGAAAGTACATAAATGTCTAATGATTATCAAATATCTCCTCATACACAACATTTTGTGTATATCCTTCAGGCTCATTGTCGTTCTTTTTGATTAATATTTTTAATCCTTTTCTCGAAGTTGTCCTTGAAACAGCTACATACAACTGACCATGAGTGAATACAGGCTTGTCTAGGTAGACACCAATATTTGGAAGGCTTTGTCCTTGACTTTTATTTATCGTCATGGCATAGCATACTCTTACTGGGAATTGTGTTCGATGCAGGATAAACGGAAGACTTGTTTCGGGTGTAGTCATTACTATTCGCGGGATAAAAACAATATTTCCAACACCTGGACCTGTGAGTATCTCCGATTCAATTACTTTTTCCCCAATTGTTTGACAATCAATCTAGTACCATTGCATAGTCCATCTGGTTGGCTTATATTTCGGAGTAGCATGATTGGCACTCCAACTTTCAAGGTTAGCTTGTGTCTAGCCATTCCAGAACATTCATGCTTGTTAAGAAACTCTTTGTCGTATAAAATAACGCTCGAATGATATTCCGTCGATTCTGGTCCAATGTAATCAGCACTCAAATATGTATGTTCTTCACCTGGTATACATGCTAAGATGTGTGAATTTGGGCTGTGCACACATTCATTTGTTGGCGCTAATATACTCCGATCAGCAAGATAATTCTTATCACGCATGTGTATTAGCAAGTCGGGATACATTGTTCGTACTATTGTGTCGAGGTGATTTTCTTGACACCGTATTAGTAAGTCTGAAGGTATTTCCACCCAATCTGTATCTTTCGATCCATCCAAACTGATTGTTGGTAACTTACCATTACCCACATCAAGAACCCATTTTGAAAATTCTTCAACTTCTTCTCTTTTTTCAACAGACGTATCTCCGGTCAGCAGACGCATATTATCTGTTAATTCAAAGACTTTAAAATGTTTCAATAGTTTTAACCTGCTTATAGAAGCATTAACTATTTCCTCTCTCGACCCTTCCTCAATTACCGGTAAAATTTGCCTGAAATCACCACCAAGAACCAATGTTTTTCTACCAAACAATTCCTTTCCTCCATTTTTTTCCATCATTAAATCAGCTAGGGTTCTCTGGAAAGCTTCAAGTCCATTTCGGTGCATCATTGGTGCTTCGTCCCAGATAATTAAGTCGGCCCTGCATAATAAATCGGCTTAATTTGTTTTCTTAAAAATATTGCAGCATTATTGTTCACTAAACCTCAATGGGATTTTGAATCTCGAATGAGCTGTACGGACGCCTGGTAATAGTAAGGACGCTATACCCGAAGAAGCAACCGCCAAAACAATTTTACCCTGCACTCGTAAATAAGAAATAATGGTTCTCCAGAGATATGTCTTACCTGTTCCACCACTTCCATACACAAAAAAAAGACCACCATCTTTCTTCTCAACTGAATCTATGACACTGTCAAACACTATTTTCTGTTTTATGTTTAACTCTTTTTTTAAACTCTCTGCCTCGGCAAGTAGACTAATCCTGTCATAGCTTGTTTCTTCTGCAACTAAGTGGTTCCTAGAAACATCAATTCCTGACATGTCTGGGTACGGAACCTCTGAAAATTCATCCTTTTTCAAAGTCCTACCACGTTTCCACATTATTAACTCGATTTCTTGAAGAGCATAGTTCTTCAAATCATCATCATCGTAAGTTAAATTCTCATTCCCATAAAGTTTTTGGTGTTCGTGTTCAATGCCATCTGCCAAAAGTTTCCAGTTTTCACTCCATAGTTTTTTAGGTTCAGTGACTTTGCAATTCAACAAAAGTGTAACGAAAAGTTCTCGCAATCTTTTTCCATTAATATATATCGTTGTTGCTTCCTTTATAGCATGGTCCCATTCCCCGTCATCTTCTAACATACCTAGGGCTAAGCATGCTCATTTGAATGTCAGATGAGTTACACAGTCTACTGTTTTAATATCGTCTTAGCTCTGACAACCTCTTTGTACATTCAATAAAATACGCAAATAATGTTTCTCTCCTGCAGTGGGGTGGACATAGTAGATGCGTCCTATTTTGTTGAATCCCCTCTTTCTTGGTTTCCATTCTTTAGACTCTGTATCCCATGTCCATTCCGAAGGAAAGTCTGCATACGTTAGGTTCCTTGCTTTTACGTGTTCTCTATTAGCTTTCATCCAGCGAAGGAATTTTGTTGCATCTGGATCGGTTCTTTCCAAAACATCTCTCAAGCCTTCAGTATCTTTATGATAAATCAACTGCTCTCCTTCGAGATGAAATGGTAATCTTTCTACGCTTGGACGACGATAATGAATTTCAAAGTTCAATGTTCTCCAGAACGTTTCTGAGGAAGATAGATAACGAACAGTCAAGATATTTCTTAATCTCATCAAATTTCGGTTTGGGCTTATTATTTGGTGCAACAGTATCACTTACGTTTGATGTACTTTCTTTTGGATCACTGATATCACTATCGTTTGAAGTCTTTTTCTTTGTTGCAGGTGTTTCCAGAATGGCGGTTACTCGGTCACTTCCTTTGTGTAAATACTTGAAAAGGTATTTTATTGACACACCTCTGCAATTGCAAACTTCTACATTAATATGTGCATCATATCTGACCAATAAGTCTAGGTTGTGTGGTACAACCCATCTATTATATAACTTGATACCTTCCTTTTCAAATCCACAATTCATTTGTTGACGCCTATATACTGGATACCCCTTTTCATCAACACTTGTCTTGTAGCAGAACTTTTTAGGATATTTCTTTGAACATTTTTTGTGATGCATGCAAGGAGAATTAGGTTTGACAGCCCCACATGGACCATGTAACATATATTGACAGACTGCATCATATCTAACTCTATCTTTCTCTGGGTCTGGGAATTCAGCTTGAATTATTGAATCAACATGTGCTGCAGTCTTTGGCTTGTCTTCGGGTTTAAGCCACAGTAATATATGTGCATGCGGCAATCTTCTTGTTTGAAATTCGACAGTGTATATTGTTGCAATTAAAATTCAGGGGTTAGGATGAATATTTGAGTTGAAAAATTAGGAACCAAATATGCATATTGAATAGTGGAGCAAGGATGGAGTAAATTGTAATGAAATAGTTAAAAATACATACCTCCTTGTACTTCTCCAAAGTGTCTGCTTCCTTCAAGGTCAGACATTAGTGCTTTCAGTTTTATATGAAATACCCGACTAACTATATCTGGTCTATCAATTGGTTGTTGTCCAGGAATTTTCTTTAGAGCTTCTGTGATTTCGAACCATTTTGGATTACATGTGAATGTAATAAATAAGTCTGGTGGTCCTAATTGTCTTCATATAGAAATGGCATCTTGGTAATGTTGAATAATATACCTCGGTCCACCAGTAAAGGTAGATGGTAAAATTATTCTACCTGCAGTACCTGGTTAAGTGTCTCCTGCTGCAACTGCTTCTTTTATACCTTGAAATACGTCAGCGCGTATTTCTTCTTGATGGCCTCTAACTTACTTCAATCTACATTGTTCAATAGTAGCATATGCATCAACTAAAAACTGCTGGAATAGTCGTCCTCCTCGAATAAGGGTTTGCCCTTCATTTGATCGTTGTTGCAGTCTAAAGGCATAGTACTCTCTCATAGTTATATTTTTTCTTTTTTTCTCAAAACCCAATTCATCGTCTCTTACACTGGTATTGTCTTTGTCATATGGAATAACAGTATGAAAACTATCCTCACCATAAGGAAACAAAAGTGGATATTGTAAAGCCATGTAACTGGGGTGCAACTCAGATATATTTTTCAAGCCACTTTTCTTCTCATCTACAATTATATCTCTAGTTCCATCACCCTCGGGGTTATCAACGATAAGCCCAGCGATTTCAGAAGTAGTTGGCAAATTGTATTGTTGTGCATTCCTTTTACCAATGCTAATAAGACGCAGCTCCACCTTACTTAGTTGGTCTTCTTTATACCTGTCTCTCCATATTTTGAATGTTTTGCAAAGACTGTTGTTGTTGTCTAACATTTTTATCAATCCTTTTATAATAGAGTCGTCCAATGAGTTTGTGGTTTCTACCTCGTAGTCGTATACTTTTTCTATTTCAGGATCGCCTTCGGTATCTTTTTTCTCCTTATCTTTTTTTCTTTTGGAATTAGCATTCTTCCTATTTTTTACTTCGTTCTCAGTATCGTAGACATACAGCTAGAGAAAGGCAGGTGGCTGACCATCCAAAGGTAACAAAGAACCCATTCTGTGATGATTTTGACCATACATTGTAAATACCCATGGAGCAGAACCATCGTTCTGATGATTCTTTATTTTGGCACCAATCGAGGTAGATGCAAACATGGAATTATACGCTCTAATATTTTTTTTGAATTTTGCTGGTCTTGATCCACCATTTGTATATTGCAATAGGTTTTTAAGAAACACAGGTGTATCTTTGAGGAGAGGTAATTTTACAGTTCCTTTCATGCAACACATGTTGAATTCAGGTAAACTTTTCTTATCTCTTTTGTTGCATCTTTCTTCATCCCACATAATTGCTTGGCAATGACGACATACAGCTGTTGGACCACCAATATTATGCTTTGTTAGGTCCATCACTATTTGAATTAAGAAGCATACAACAATGGTTAGTAAGAATGGAAAAAAAAAAGAACAGTTTTAAAAAAAAAAAAGAAAAAGAAACGAACTTATATATGGGAATTCTGCGTCCAAATCAGAATCGCCAGCTTCGGCTTCTTTCATGTCATTGTCTGGATGATTTAGAAAAAATATAATAGTGCAAATTAGTAGCATAAAATAATAGGAAGGAAAATCACAACTTAGGTGTCTTCACATGAGCTATAGATCTTACCATTTAACATGTAATTGAAAACAAAAGGCTTTCTTCTTTTGTTGGGTTCAGAAGGTTCAATTTCTGGTTCAGCTAAAGTAAATATGGATAGTTAGTTTCAACATAAATAATACATGTATATCAATTGTTATAAGACTGAGAAGATTTACCTTTTCTTTTTTTCCTCCTAAGCAGTTTCATTCTGTTTGTACGACACTGTTGAATTATACGTTTCTGCACTTTTTTTCCCCCGAACATCTTCTCCTTCTGTTGGTTTTTTAAGGCAATGTTTCCAATGATTTTTTTTTCACCCTTTCTCTTCGGTTTATCTCCATCTCTAATCTTCTTTGTTGGATTAGAGAAGAATATTTTTCTTTGTAAATATTGTTATGCTTAAGTCTGATAGATCTTAGGGCGACATAGAAGGACTTGTTGAGTAACAAAGAGAGTCTCAATCTTCTAGCAATCCTGCATGTTTCTTTTTGAAACTTACTGATTTGTTTTTGTTTGATTGCCATTTCTGAAATCTTCATAATTGTTTCTGATACTTGATGGTGTTGTACTTTAGCCTTTATATACACTATTAGATTTCCAACAATGGCACGGTTTAGTTTCCTAACATAGTAACGGTATAGTTTTCCTAAATTGTCTTGAATTCCAAAATTGAGACGTACTGACGGACTGAATTGTCGCGGACTGAAAGAATTCCCAACTCAAACTCTTGGCTGAACCAATCATAGTTTTCCATGTGTCCTCACCAGAATGCTCAATTCACAAAACTAAGAAAGACCTCTTTCGGCCAATAGGAAGCGAGGGTTTTCTCACCTTTCAACGTGGGAGCTTTATTTATCCAGGCCTTTAAGTCTTTAGATAATCAAATGTTAAGAAATATAGCTAAATGGAGAATCTATGTATGGTATCTGAGCTGGGTTTGGTAGCGTGTCTACATAGACTCCCAGTTGCAGCGTCCAGTTCCAGTTGTAGACCACAATTTCATCCATCCTTGCAAACCGATTTTGCATCCATAACAAGGTCACTCGGTTTATTATTGTCAAAACTTTTAATGTGGTGTACATCTATTTGTGATTTTAATAAATAGTCGTCTCTTGATGGTGTTTAGATGGAAATTTAAGTTTCTTCCCTTCATAACTTTTAATGTTATCGGCGGAGCTGAAACTCATTTTCTGGTTTTGTTGATGTTCTTAGTTAATATATAGCCAGTTAACAGAAAAGAGTGGACTATGCCTTTGCCCTTTGGCATGTATGTAGAGCTTTAGTAGGGGTTTAGATATGATCTCCGGGAAGCTATGCCCAAGGCCGTAGTTTAAGAATCACTCAGCAAAGCTTGTTTAATTAGCTCATGTTAGGAATGTCCATGATTAATTCATTTGCTGTCTGTCAGATTCCCAAATAGTAAACACAATTGAAGTTAAATTTTTCAACGATTTCTATCAGAACAAAATCTTCAAGGATATCTTTTTTCTCGGAAAAAGGAATGTCCACGGTTTAGTGGAGGTGCACTTCGCAGAATAACATTTCCATTTTAGGGACATTTGTAATATCATCCTCCCACGTTTCAGATTTATAATTTTAGCAGTAATGCAGGAAAGGATCAGGAAGACGTGATCCGACGTGGTGGCAGCTGATTGCAGCTGGATTTACGTGGGCGACTCTCTATCACTAATGATTGTACAGGTAGATGCCTAGATTCTTTTAGAGAGTTAGTAAAGTTAGTTTTGTCAAACACGGAAGGAAAAAAAACGTGGTAACCAAAGTAATTGTCGGCCTCGCCAAAATTGCAATAACGGTGAACCTTTGGTTCGTTAACAGGTGTTTTTCCAAAAAATATCTATAAACCCTCTTAGATGGACAAGGTCAGACAAGATTAGAAACTTCTACATTGATTTATTCTCCGAGAACAACTTTGTGGTTTCTTCTCTCGATTCACTTTATTTTCATAAGGTTGCTGTCGATTCTAAGGGGTGGCTGGTAAGAAAGTTTACTAAAGAAGAGGTTTTCAATGTGATTAAAAACATGGGATGGAATAAGTTCACTAGGGCCTGACGGATTCTCAGCAGAGTTCTACGAAAAAATGTTGGAGTGTTATAAAGTTGGATTTCATGAAGGCGTTTGAAATATTTTCATAAATATGGGTCAATCGACTCGAGGTTAATCGTTCTTTCATAACGTTAATTTCCAAGAAAGATGATTCTTGTACGCCTTGAGATTTCAGACCCCTCAGTTTGATAAGCAACGCTTATAAAATAATCCCTAAAGTTCTTGCGGATAGATTGAAGAATGTTATGCCTAGCCTTATATCTGATTTCCAGAGTGCATTTGTTGCGCCAAAGCCTGCAGAAGCGTTAGGTTTGCACTACTACGAAGGTATCTCAATATCGCCAAGAACACAATCACACACACAAGAAGAACAAATATTTAACGAGGTTGAATCCTGGGGAAGGAATAAGCAATTTTATATATCACCGTATAGGTTAGAATATACAAAGCCTTGGACGAGAAGAAGAGAACTCTTACTTAGTGTTGGTGTGTTTTCTCTAGTTCTCTATATGGATATTTATTTATACACATCAATAGGACTGGACACATTCCTTAACAAGGATTACTTTCCTACAAGTATAGAGTTTCCTAAGTTAACTCTAAGAGAAAAACCTCTTAAGTTGCTATACTTAGGACACTAGTAATTGGTTTCTCAAACCAACTAGATTTCCTAATCCAGTCCTTGACCATCCTCTTAAGTTTCATTCATGAATGAGACGATCAATAGACAAAATCACCTTCATCTTCCAACGTCGTTTGAAGTACCATCACTGGCTTCCTACATATCCTCAATAGGAATCAAACCCGACCGTAGTTCTCTCAAATGGCCTTTCTAGAAGACCTCCACCAGGTTCTTAAGAACCTTTACCCCAAAAGGAACTTTCACCAAACCGGAAGGATGTGTATCAATTTCAAACAATGTCTAAACTTGATCCTAGATACTACTTTAGTCAACATATCAGCTGGACTGTCTTTGGTATCGATCTTACAAGTACAATGTCTTCTTCTTCAAGAATTTCTCTCACAAAGTGAAATCGTACGTCTATATGTTTGGTTCTAGCATGATGTACTTGATTCTTAGCCAAATAAATTGCACTCGCAGTTGGTGTTGCACAAATCCTAAGCCACCTAGCAAACCTTGTAACCATATAGCCTCCTTAAATGCCTCAGTCACTGCCATATATTCTGCCTCCGTAGTTGAAAGATCCACAATATACTGCAAGATTGATCTCCAACTTAATGGTGCCCCTGCTATGGTAAATACATACCCTGTAGTTGAACATCTCTTGTCCAAATCACCAGCATAGTCAGAATCCACATACCCAACACACAAAAGATTGTTACTTCTATCCTTCACAAACTCCAAGCCAACATTAACCGTACCGTAAAGATACCTCAAAATCCATTTCACATCTTGCCAATGTCCCTTACCAGGATAATGCATATAACGGATGACCATACTAACAGCATGTGAAATGTCCGGCCTTGTACATACCATCGTATACATCAAGCTACCAACACCCTCAGCATATGGGACTTGGGCCATATACTTTCGGTCTTATTTAGTAGTGGGAGATATACGTGCATTCAACTTAAAATGAGCAACAATGGGAGTACTTAATATTTAGTTCCATCGTAGATACCAAACTTCTGTAACACTTTCTTCAAATATGCTTTTTGAGACAAACAAAACTTACCCTAATCTCTGTTACGTTGAATCTCCATACCAAGAATCTTCTTAGATTCCCCCAGATCATTCATCTCAAACTCAGATGACAACTTGTTCTTCAAATTATCAATCTCTTTCTTGTTATTCCATGCTATCAGCATATCATCGACATACAAGAGCAAATATATGAAAGGCCCATCACGTAGCTTCTTAAAGTATACACAATGGTCATAGTGACTTATTGTGTATGTTTGTCCTATCATAAACTGGTTAAATCGCTTGTACCATTGTCTTGGAGACTACTTCAGCCCGTACAATGATCTCTTCAGTTTACATACACAATCTTCTTTTCCAGCAACCTTGAACCCACTCGTCTAAGTCATATAGATCTCCTCTTTTAGATCACCATGTAAGAATGGTGTCTTAACATCTAGATGAACTAGGTCTACATCATATTGTGCTACCAAGGCCAATAAAATACGGATTCATGAGTGTTTTACCACCGGAGAGAACACCTCATTGTAGTCAATCCCTTCTCTTTGGGCATAAACTTTTGCAACTAACCTTTCCTTGTAGCGTACTTGATTCACCGAAGATCCTTCTTTCTTAGCATATATCCACTTGCACCCTATGGCCATCTTACCGTTCAGAAGCTTCATAAGAATCCATATGTCATTCTTGTAAAGAGACTCCATCTCGTCCTGCGTTGCACCTTCCCATTCTTTACACTCTGCACTATGTACAACTTCTAAATAGAAAGTAGGAGTACCATCTTCAACAACTGGTAATGCATAAGCAATATAATCATTATATCTCGTGCCTTTCAGCTTCCCTGCTGTGTCGAGGATTACTAACAGAATTGACCCTTCGTGCAGTTTGTTTGATTACAGCCATAACTCGATTCCGGAGAACACGATTATCTTTTCTCGAATTCCCCTTAGTCGGCGCCAATGTTTGTATGGTGAAGATATTTCTACCTCAAATACGAATCTGATGTGATTTATTGATGATCGAATCGTTGCCTTTTTCTCCAATTAAACAGTGTTATGGGTGGGGGGGGGGGGGGGGGGGGGGGGGGGGGGGGGGGGGGGGGGGGGGGGGGGGGGGGGGGGGGGGGGGGGTGGACCAAAAACCCTCTGATGCTTAAGTTAGACAGAGTTTTTCACAGGAGTTTTTGTGGAGAAAATTGCTTACCTCTTCTGGTTGTGAACCCATCAATTTATAAGTTGTCAATCAGGCCCTTACCCTAATTTCGAGGGTAAGCATGAATTGCATTAACTGGCCCCTGCATGCCTCCTGGCATAAATTGCATTGATTGGCCCTTGCATGCCTTCTACATGTTTCCAGAAACTCTTCTAGTGTTATTGTATTAACCAATAAAATGGTTCAAATGGTTGGCCCAAACAAATGAGTGTAAATGCCAAGCCCAAGAGGAATAGTTTACTTAAGCCCATAATAGGGCATAAAAATCCACAAGTCTAACAACATAGGGCAGAAAAATCCAATGAGCTATTGGCTTGGCTCGGCTAGCGGCTCAGCTGACTGAGCCAACTCGGCTTGGCTTGGCGGGGCTCAAATATCCGACAAAATAAGAGAATGGGGTGTGCAAATCCGGTTCTATATAAGTGCACTGAATCGCGACGCACTGTAACGTTGCAAATTGGTCGGCCGACAATGACCGCCGGGGTAGGCCTCCCGGGTATACCGCTGCGGTAGGCCGTCGAAAATGGCCGCCGGGGTATGCCGCCGGCAATGGCCGCTGGGGTAGGCCTCCGAGAATGGCCGCTGGCTAAGGCCGCTGGGGTATTGCCGCCGACAATGGCCGCCAGGGTATGCCGCCGACAATTGTGACTTGTTTGATGACGTGGCCAACCAGAATGGCGTGGCGTCGTTGTTGACGTGGCATACTTTTTGTGGTGTCTTGGTGCTGACATGGCACACGTTTTACGGTGTCTTGGTGCTGACGTGGCGACTGACATGGCAATGATGACATGGGCCCTCCTTGCCTTGACTTGGATCTTTGTTCATAGGCTTCTATAGATAGTGTTTGTGAATCCTAGCGAGACATACTTGACTAATAAGAGGAGCATATTAGGCATAAGCAAGCCCATTTCTAATGTAAAATATTAGGGTACAAAAAACCCTTTAAAGATTCGATTAGTGTAGAAATTTTAAATTTTTGCGCCTAAGAGCTTCTCCAATGGTGGTTGTGTGTAAATTTTAAAGACATTCTCATTCAAATTTTTCCTTAAATTTAGGGAGGAAAAATAGTTCATCTCCAATGGTGTTGTTTGTCATTTTTTATGGATTAAATATAAATTTTAATTTTAAAAATTTGCAGATTTTATTAAATCTAAAAATGGTTATTTAATATATTGAAATTAATTTAGGTAAGCAAAAGCGTACTAGGATAGCTTCACATTGTCAAGGTGATTGTCTAAAACAATGTCTAACAAAAATAAAGTCATGTCATCTTTACATTGATGAGTGTGACTTTGTGCATCTTACTAAATCAGGTGGCACGTTCCTTCCATCCTCATTGGATATTCGTTTAACCCTAGTTATTGATTTTGTTTCTCTTTTTAATTTTTGGAAATTAGAGAAACAAAAAAACAAGAGTTTCCTCTCTCTTCCCTTTTAACACTTTTCTGGATTGTTTCTTCTCCTCGAAAGAAAAAAGGGTTACACGAATGATGTCTTATCTCTTACTATTATCTTAATATTAGACAGTAATAGATTATATTCTACCATATTTAGCGGACCAAGGATATTCTCTTTAATAGAGATTATTAATAATAATATATATATGGTCCCTTCTCCCACAAGGAGGGCAAGGAAGTTTTCCATAACCCAATATGGTATCATCCCTAATCTCGATCCTCTCTTTTCTTCTTCTTCTTCTCTATTAAACCTCCAACACAAAATCCATGACAGGTGATAAGAAAACTCTGCATCCGGCCTTTGTCGTAACCAACATCAAAACCCTGATTCCTATTCTCTTGACATCAAACAAGATGATTACTAATCCTGGGTTTTTCTCTTCGAACTACATCTACAAGCTCACGATCTCCTTTTTCTCATCAACGGATCCACACCACCAACATGGATTGATGCAAATACCCTCAAACAACTCGACGCCCTATGCCGCCAATGGATGTTCTCCACCATGGCCAAGGATCTCATGCTCACAGTTCTAAAATCTGGTAAAACCGCCAAAGAACTTTGGGATCATCTTCAAAAGTTGTTTCAAGATAACAAAGGTAATCGTGCTGCAACCCTTGAAAGTAAATTTGCCAATCTAAAGTTTGTTGACTGTGCTAGTGTCGATGATTACTGTGACAAACTCAAGTCGTTAGCGGATCGACTGACCAATCTCGATTTTCCCATGAATGACAAACGTTTGGTTATCCAACTTGTCAATGGTCTACCGGAGGAATACAACATTGTTGCTTCCTTCATACAACAGTCTATGCCCACCTATGATGCTGCTCGTTCACAACTACGCACTGAAGAAATACGACGTGCTCAACAAACCACCATGATATCTTCCACTGCCCTAGCAGCCACTGGAAACAATTCTTCTCAACGCCATCACCGAACTAGCAACGGAAAAAGACCTGTCAACCCTGCAAACTCCGGTTCTCTTCTGCCAACCCCAGGATACTCTCGCCAGCCCAGTGCACCTCGCCATCCCAGTGCGCCACGCGGCCCAGTGTACCCAGCTAACCCAGCATCCTGGATGCCATACTGGGCTCAACCTCCATGCTCGTACCCAACTGCTCCACTTTGGCAGCCCACTGCACCACCTCGAGGCCCATCTGCTGGACGTCCTCGTCAAGCCCAGCAGCGACGCTCTTCAATTCTTGGACAGGCCAATGCGTACGCTGTGCCTTCAGTTGAAACACTACAGCCCAGTGATTTTGCGGAAGCCTACAGTTCATTGAGCTTACATCCACCAGATGAAACGTTCTACATGGACATTGGTGCGACATCCCATATCACCGCGGATCCAGGTACGTTACATACTGTTTTCGACACTAGCAATGTTAAATCTATCTTGGTTGGCAACGGTAACTCTATTCCAGTTATGGCTAGTGGCACCCACTCTATAAACCTCTCGTCCCGACCTCTTCACCTCAACGATACCCTCGTAGTTCCTAATATTATCAAAAATCTTATTTCCGTTCGAAAGTTCACAACTGATAATCATGTGTCTGTTGAATTTGATCCTTATGGTTTTTCTGTGAAGGATTTGAATTCGAGGAAGATCCTTCTTCGCTGTGATAGCTCTGGGGAAATTTATCCTCTCACAACTTCTGTCGTGCCCACTTCAAAATCATCTCAGTCTCCACCACTGTCTCTTACTGTCTGCTCTCATGATGTCTGGCACAACCGTCTTGGTCATCCTGGACAAGCTATTTTAAATAATTTACGTTCCCACTCTTTAATTCAATGTAATAAACAACAGTCTACCAAACTTTGTCATTCTTGTCAAGTTAGTAAACATGTTCGTATTCCTTTCTCTGACTCAAATTCTTTCACTTCTTCTCCATTTGATATTATTCATAGAGATTTATGGACTTGTCCTATACATATTGATACTGGTTTTCGCTATTATCTTATTTTGTTGGATGACTATACTAATTATCTATGGGTGTATCCCTTGAAGCTCAAATCTCAGGTCCACTCCAAATTCTTGGAGTTTCGGTCCTTTGTCAACACTCAATTTGAGCGAGATATCAAATGTTTTCAATCCGATATGGGACGTGAATTTGATAACTCTTCTTTTCATGATTTTTCTAAGAACTCTGGTTTAGTCTTTCGTTTCTCCTGTCCTCACACCTCATCTCAAAATGGGAAAGTGGAGCATATGATTCGTCGTGTTAACGACATCACCCGCACTTTCATGTCCCATGCCTCTATCCCATACAAATATTGGGCCGATTTTACTCCATATGGCCGTCTATCTCCATAACATCCTCCCTTCCGCCGTGCTTCACTTCGCCTCACCGGTGTCAATTCTCTATCAACGCCAACCGACGTATGATCACCTACGTACGTTTGGTTGCCTTTGTTATCCTAATTTGTCCGCCACCACTCCTCACAAGCTTTCCCCTCGGTCCTCTAGATGTGTTTTCCTTGGTTTCTCTCCTCATCATCGTGGCTATCGTTGCCTTGACCTAGCCACTAACAAAATTATCTTGTCTCGCCATGTAACGTTTGATGAAAACGTTTTTCCCTTCCGCACTTCTTCCGACCATCGCTCTCACAACCTCGAACCATCTACCCAATCCATTTCTCCTCATTTTCCACTCCCACTGGCTTACCCATCTCCTCCTTCTACCCAACCGTCGCCTCACCACCTCTACACTCCACCTCACCGCCGTCCACGGCGACCTTCTTGCGATGTACCATCTCCACCCATCTCCTGTTCTCCCTCTACCTGTCCGGCTCTCCCACACACGGACACATTACCCAGCAACTCTGATTCCCCTGCTCATCCCAGCGTTTCCCCCTCTTCTGCCAGGCCCATTTCTTCTCCCTCTCTTACCCAGCCCAACTCACCTAACTTTGTGTCTCAGCCCAGCTCTTCTCACTCTGTTGTTCCGCCGTCTTCACCCGCTCCGGCCCAGCAATCCCAACAACTCATCCCATCCCTTAACTCCCCCTCAAACCCAGAAGTACCTTCCCTGTCCGACAGCAACCCCCCCCTCTCCCTCCCCCCGAGCAACTCTCCTGCTGCTCCCTCTCCCCCTGCCACTCGGGCCTTTCATGGGATTTTCCGTCCCTCCAACAAGCTCAATCTCCACGTTCAAACCCGAAACCACATCTCCACCCTCCCCAAATCTCACCTATATGCTCTTAGGGACCCAAACTGGAAGAAAGCCATGATAGATGAATATATTGCAATGTTGAAAACTCACACTTGGGATCTAGTGCCGAGACCTTTTGGTGCTCATATCATTCGCTCCATGTGGCTATTCCGTCACAAGTTTCATGCAGATGGCACTTTGGAACGTCACAAAGCCCGCCTTGTCGCTAACGGTAAATCACAACAAGTTGGTGTTGATTGCTTTGAGACGTTTAGTCCGGTTGTTAAGCCCGCAACTATCCGCACAGTTCTCACCATTGCTACCTCCATATCTTGGCCCATTCACCAATTGGACGTCAAGAATGCCTTTCTTCATGGGGATCTTACTGAGACGGTTTATATGCACCAACCTCCGGGATTTGTTGATCCTACTCACCCGGATTATGTTTGCCGCCTTCGTAGATCTCTTTATGGTCTCAAACAGGCACCTCGGGCATGGTTTCAGCGGTTTGCGACTTTCATCACTCAATGTGGTTTTCAGGGTAGTGTATGTGATCCATCTCTATTTATTTATCGGCCAGGACAAGACACGGCATACTTATTACTGTACGTTGATGATATCATACTCACTGCCTCTACTGATGTTCTTCTCACCCGTTTTATTGACATGATGAAACAAGAGTTCTGTATGACTGACCTTGGCTCCTTACATCATTTTTTGGGAATCACTGCTTCTCGGTCATCCTCCGGGTTGTTTTTGTCTCAGTCACTCTATACGAAGGACATCATTTCTCGTGCATCCATGACTGCCTGCAATCCAGTGGCCACTCCGGTCGACACCAACTCCAAGCTTAGCGCTACCTCTGTACCAGCTCTTAAGGATCCTACTCTATACCGAAGTTTGGCTGGGGCTTTACAGTATCTTACTTTTACTCGACCGGACATATCTTACGCGGTTCAACAGGTATGTTTATTCATGCACGACTCTAGAGAACCTCACATGCAGGCGCTTCGGCGTATACTTCGGTACCTCCAGGGCACTATCGAACATGGGTTATTTTTATCTGTATCCACCATTTCTGGCATCCATGCATACTCTGATGCTGATTGGGCAGGCTGTCCTGATTCACGACGATCTACCTCTGGTTTCTGCATTTTTTTGGGTGACAACCTTGTTTCTTGGTCTTCCAAACGTCAGGCGACTGTCTCCCGCTCCAGTGCTGAAGCTGAATATCGGGGTGTGTCTAATGCCGTGGCCGAGACGACTTGGCTCCGGAATTTACTTCTTGAGCTACATATACCACTATGACGGGCTACTATCGTTTATTGTGACAATGTGAGTGCTGTCTACATGTCGGGTGATCCGGTTCAACATCAACGCACCAAACATGTGGAAATCGACATTCATTTTGTTCGTGAACGCGTCCGTATTGAGGACATTCGGGTGCTACACATTCCATCCGAAAATCAGTACGCTGATATTTTCACGAAGGGTCTTCCTAGACAATTATTTCTTCGTTTTCGTACTAGTCTTAGTGTTTGTTCCTCTCCCGCCAAGACTAAGGGGGTGTAATAGATTATATTCTACTAATAGAGATTATTAATAGAAATTATTAATAGAGATTATTAATAATAATATATATATGGTCCCTTAATTTGTTTTTGTTTTTTGACGGTGAAGGGGTCAGCAAATCTTCCCAATCTTAGAATATCATTTAGCCATCAACATGAAGAACTGAATGAAATATGTTCCTACAAGCCTAAATAATTGATTGATTCTTAAATTATAATGCGTTTTAATCCCAACATCTTGAGAGAACTTCCGTGGAATTTTCATCTAGAGAGAACTTCTGTGGATCTGCTATATATGAATGGCCGAATGGCAATAATATTTCTATGTCCAAAATCAAACATATTTCTCTCTCCTTGATAATAAATATTGAAAGCATGTGTAAGATACTTAAATCAACGTCAACATCAATATCATATTTATATTGAATATATATTAAATCAGTTTCATATTTCCATTCATTAATTGCCAGAAAAGCGTATATTAAGTCAGTTTCATACTTTCATATTTATATGGGATAAGAAATATCTTATCAAGTGCCTGGAATTTTTTATGTGAGGATGTATCAGATGCTCTTGTGTTAAAGAAAGACATGGAAAGCTCGTGTCAAAAATAAAAAGAAAGAAGAAGGGAGTTTTAGATTTTAACTTGAATCTTCCGTAAGAAGAACAAAAGTGAAGAAACGGGATAGTGTTTGGGATAACACGCCTCCTGTAGGTATTTTAGATAAACTGTATGCTTGGATGAAATTTCTGTACTCGTTTCTCTTTTGGGTTTAATGCAATGTTTCCTTCAAAAAGAAAAAAAGAACGGGATAATCGGCGTGTAAAATAGATCATGTAAAGAAAAAAACAATAGAGTAATTAAGGTTCTGATTTCACATTTTGTACTTCAATTTCCCATGTTAGGCCTAATTTAAAATACAATAATCATAAATAGCATAAGTAACCACGGTTAGGTATATAGCCAATGATAGAAGGAGGAACGTGCACCCCTGCTAAAGTCGCACTCGACATTAATTTAAGAAGTTGGGTTGGAAAAGAATTTTAGGAAAATTGAATGTCTATCCTATGTGGACTTAGACATTTATCTTCACATACAATCCATTGGAGAAGTTCTAAATTAAGCGCAACTCATGCACAATCTTAACATTGCGTTTATTAGATTTGAAATCATGTCTGTAGTTTCGGGGCGAGTCTAACTCTAATCCATAAATCTGTTTTCTTTTCTTTTTTGAGAATGTTAAAATTGATTCAAAGTTTCAAGGAGGCGCAAGGGAAATGTAAAGTAAAACTCTCCGCCGTCGAAAAGGCTGGCAAAATACCTAGCTGGGTGCAAAGTTATATATGAATTTTCGCTTCCCAATTGTGCATCAAATCATCACAATACAAACCTTTAAAGGCTTGAGAGGGGATTCTATAATTAGATCATTTGGTTCGTAATCCTTGTTATGGAAATTCTTCTATTTCTTTCGATCAATAGTTCCTACCATTTTGTCTAATCCATAAATCTCAAAGGGGTGTGCACAAAAATAAAATAAAAAATAATTTAAGATATTAATTAAACTCGTTGGATATGATGCAACACAAAGGTTTGAAGCTATACAGTTCTTGTATCCTCTATGGAGACATCCCAAAATAGCATTTCTTGTATCCTCTGTGGAGACATCCTAAAATAGCAAGATCATATTCCTATTCGTTGTAAGGTATTTTACATAATATTTGGTCAAAAATATTACACCAAACTTAAATTGGGAGGGGGTTGTTCCAGATATTATGAATTCTTTGGCATATACATGGCCTAATAATCATATCTTTTCTTGATTCTAGCGCGTGGAAGCTTCATTACCAAGTCTAGAGGATGAGTTGAGATTTCGGCATAATTTCGATACAGTAATAATTTTATCAAGTATGTACCAAAAGCCATTACACTATATTTATACACTCAAATTCTAGACATATACATCCTTCACAAAACACTCATGTGCACTGTCTCATTTTACACACTACTTAATCACTCACACCACGTCTCATCATACAACTCACAGTGGGGAGTGCATTGCTCTTTCCCTTACTCTCACTAAGGAGAGATTTTCTCCTTTCCCACACCCTCTAAAGCTACACCAACATCTCCTATTTATAGGAGAAACTTGACCGACTTTACTTTAGCCTATATACTTCTAGTTAGATCTCTAACTAGTATACTCTAGATATCTATAGAGAATCATTTACATTTGTCTAACTTTACATCCTCTACTAACAGACTTTCTCGAACTGTTTAGGTCCAACTAACTACTTTAATTATTTACACCTTTCTAAATATTTCTTGCTAGATATCTAACCGTCAACCTAGCCAGCACACTAGATAATTCTAGAGGATACCATATGGGATTGGACCTTGTTAGGCTTATTATGAAGTTTGTGTTGATATCTTAACACTACCCCTCAACACTGACTTCATTCTTTCATCATCTTCTTCATGATATCTTCATGGATTATTTTTCCGGTTCATGAACATTTCGAGTTGCGTATTTTTGCTTGATACTGACGCATGTTCATCGAGTTCTCCATTTGTGCCGTCAACCACCTTTCCCGGGTGTCTTTGCAAAGGACTTCAAATGCGACCATAGATAACCATGGTTGGTGTTGTTAGATCATAGCTTGGTTGAACTCACCAAGCGTTGGTATGTCATATTTTAGTGAACCAAAAACTCATTTAAGAGTCTCTTGATTAAAACTAGAGTCAACTTCG
Organism: Papaver somniferum; assembly: GCF_003573695.1. Classification (NCBI taxonomy): domain Eukaryota; kingdom Viridiplantae; phylum Streptophyta; class Magnoliopsida; order Ranunculales; family Papaveraceae; genus Papaver; species Papaver somniferum. The sequence goes on along the minus strand of NW_020620492.1, from coordinate 4,376,740 downwards.
TATAGATTAGCTTGAAAGTATTAGGATATGAGACATTACAAGTATTGCGAAGACTTGAAGAAGTGAAGAAGTAAGGAGCTAATACCACAACATCATCTTTCCACTTGAGGTTAGTGATATTTGACTTGAACTGTTTCATTACCTGACATATCTTTCAAGTCTTTCATAGTGAAAACAAAACTGCGAAGCATGAACACTCTAGATAGACATAGTATTAAGGAATACAATACAAGGTTTATTGCTTAACCATTAAACTTTGTAGATAAGACATCGACATAATCGTTTGAATGCTATTGTGATTATGTATGAGTATGAGGTAAGTTCATGAACTTGGTTTGTGAATCGAAAAGAAAATCGCCATCCGTTATTGGGATTGTTATTCATTGCATATCTTATGAACGACCAATATGTGTGATTAGTATAACCGCTCATGACTTGTTTGTGTTCTTGGTAAAACTATTCACATAAGGCCTGACTTTTGTATTGGTATGACTTTTATTAGTGAAATCGATCTTAAGTAATCACTTGATGGTATGATCGAGTTTGTGTGTGTAACACCAACTCTGGGTAAAGGGGAACCGATCCTATTAAGAGGTGCAACACATCAGAAAACGGAATCGATCCTTGTATGGGGTGCATCAAGGTTTATAGCATAAAGGGGAACCGATCCTATGGACATGTGCAACACATATAAGTTAGATACCATGTATATATGGGGAACCGATCCTAGTACCTAGTCAACCGAATTTTGGGAAGCTAGTGTGACTATGAACAGTACTCACATGGAGGTAGAACCGAAACTTGTTTTGGTAGAACCCTTAAACCCATGATTTGAGATTGAGAGTTCTTGATCAATCGCATAGCTCTTGAACGTCAGATGAACCAATTCTAAACTTGTTTGGAAGCGTGATAAATCGGTTTCAAGTGTGTAAGTATGAAAGAGGACTTACAAAGTAATACAAAGTAAGGATGTCGACACACTTTGAACACGTGCATTAATGCATATCTTTTATTATTCAAAGATATTTCTTAACAGCTAGAAGGAAGTAATCCCAGGATTGAAATTAAATAAGTTAAGAATGTTTTAATTAAGGTTTTTAATTATATATATGGAAAATAAGAATTAGTAATGTGCATTTGCTAGTTAAAGATTTTCCAAAGAGATTTTCGATCAATATTTTGGACAGAGCATTCTCAGGAATTGTGAAAAACGAATTTGCAAATTATTATTGAATATCTTGAGAATATTTTCGGTTTTGGAAATTCCTTGGTGTCCAAACTTCTTTGTCTATAAATACTTGAAGTTTGCATTTCGGGCAAACTAATCCTTCATGACAGTAAACTTCCTCGGTTGTACTGTTACTGGTGAAACCGCCTATTCGGAGAGGAGAGTAACCTAATTAGGAGAAATCTCTTGCAGCCACTCAGTTTAAAGTCTTCTTTGGGATTGAGAAGCTTTATTAGTACCGTTGGTGGGAAACTAGATAATTGTAGTTTATCTTTTGTTTTCGATTGATTTGATTGACTAACGGTGGTTGAACTTTGATTGAACCTAGTTTGTTTATGCTTGAGAATCTTCTCTTCTGATATAATATTCACTCAAACTAGTTCGAAGTTTTGACAGGCATCTTTAGACTGTTGTTAGTTCTAAAGACGATCTTGTGATAATCCATTGTTAACAGACTCCGTTCTGTGTGTGATTGAACACAAGAGATTCAAGTATTTGTGTGCAGGTGTTTATTGAAATCTAAGAAGATTTAAAGACAAATAAGAGTTAGAAGATTTATGACTTGGTTATATAAATATTTGTGTGCACAATACTTGTTTCGGTAAAAAGAGAATCCAACTATAATCGGTTTATCCTTGTGGTAGATTGGATTGATTAATTGAGTAAATCGGCATCAATACGATTCTTTGTGATTAAAAGTATTGATTGCAAAATCTTACGATTACCTTGGGTAATTGAACATAAGATAGATCTAAGGACCTGACGAAGGAGTTTATTGAGATAAACAGAAGAGCCTTTGTCCGACTCATATCACTTGGTTGAAGAGAGTTGATACCAAACAAATTTGTTGTTCCTTTACTGTTTGGAATACGAATTAAAGGAATTTTTCCAAGTACGTGACTTATTCATAAGTTGTAGGCGTGGGAATACAGACGGAACTAGGTGAACTATAGGTTTAGTTGCTTGGTCTCAACTATACGAAGTTGGTTTATTTTGTATAGCGGCTTAATCCTGAGAGTATTCAATTCTGGACAAGGTCCCGAGGTTTTTCTGGATTTTTGGTTTTCCTCGTTAACAAAATTTTGTTGTGTCATTTACTTTATATTTATATTTATGCATTATAATTATTTTATTATAATTAAAGTAAATTTCACAAACGTTAATTCCTATTTACTTGATATGCAATCTTATTGTGTTTGGTTAAGTCTGAACCTTTGTATAAAGTAAACATACTTTGTTGTTGTATTGTCTCGATCTCGTGTCCATAGATGGTCACACAAAGTGTGAACCGATTTTTTGTATTGTCTCGACTCAGTCCATAGAAAATCACTTTTGGAGGAAGGACTTATAGGAAGGAAAAGTTTTAGCTTGAGGTATATTTGGGTACCCTCGCCTTTTCAATTGGTATCAGAGCAGGCAAACACGAATAGATCTAATAATCTGTGTTTGGTGCAATCCATCCTATAAGAATTGAATTCATGTATGATTCAGTTAACGTTATGCAAGAGTATGAATACTAAAAAGTTGAAGATGTTACCACTTCGTTAACTCATGACCCAGGAGTTGCGAAAACATCTATGTATTTTTCTGATGAAAAAGAAGATGCTGATAAAGAGTTGGTAAAACTCCTAAAGCCAATAAAATCTCTGTCTTTTAAAGTACTTATATTAAAGACAGAGACAAATCTTATTAAACAAGAGATCAGAGATAAAGACAGTCAACTACATAGTCTGGCTGAAGAGAATTTAAATCTCACTGTCAAATTAGAAGATCTTGGTAAATCTCTTTCTCAAGGAAAATAGACACGTCCTATGATTCTGACGAATGATGCTGTTGTGATTTCTTCTGATACTGAGGAAACTAAAAGTCCCTTCTCGACTTCTACAGATTGTGATAAACTGGTTTAGTCACATCTGAAACAGATCAAGATGATGGTAGTTTACCTAACTACATCAAGTCAGAAGAGGATAAGAAACCATCTTCTATGTATACTGATGATCAAACAAAATCTTGTCCAAAGGAAACTTTGAACCGATTTCGTGAAAGTAATATTAAGGAATACACGTTTCAGTCACTTGACAGGAAATTTATACTTCTTCAACATACTGTGGTAAAAATATTTAAAGAAGTTTCTTGTCTTAAAAAACTGAAAGACCATTCCTCAGTAGAAAGATAAATTATACCACTACCCAATAAGATCAACTCAAAAGGATCAGATAAAAGAGTTGATAATCACTTCTTGAAAAAGGTTCCTCCTCACCCATATCGAAACAGTTGTTTTGATGAAGAACGACTCCAGAAGAAAGGGAAAGAGAGAATCTATGCCAAAAGAAACAATCAGGAATTTCCGATAATTGTTTCAGACAATCACATTGACGTGAATCATAAGGAAGCCCTTAGAATGAGAAAATCCTATGAAAATCTCATTGAAAGAATTAAGAGAGATCTATCAATATCTGAAAATTCTCACATCAGTAAGTTTTCTCCACATGATCATATCTCTAGAGTTAGAAAAGATCATCGTCTTGAGAGAAAATATTTTGGGAACAAATTCCCGAAGAGAAAAATGAACTATGTTTCTGATATTCAATGTAAGCTGGAAAAAGCTTACTCAGATACAACTTAGTTGTATCAAAATTGTGCACTCTCATCCTTGTCGGTGCTCTTATTCATGGATGGGAAAGGAACAATAAATCTAGAGCACATCTATTTGTGTAGTTGTTTATCAGAAAAGTTGTGACAATTTATGGATAGCTGCGAATCCATGGTTGCTTAAAATTGTTCATGTTTAACATGAACTTCCAGAAATAGGTTTTATTTAGAATTTTCAAATTTTAATAAACCTTCCAACTAAAAAATTCGTACAAAAAGGAAACGAAATATATTCCTGTAATATTTTCGGATTCTCGGTTTTCGGTCCGAAAGTTGTCTCTTTTTTTAAAAAGGAAAACTATTTCTTACCTGTATTATGATACCCTGATCAATCCTTTATATATATATATATATATATATACAAGCCTCTAACTCGGTGCATACGCGCCGGATGGACCGAAAATGCACTTTATTCATTAGGTATTCCGTTTCCTTTGGTTTTGTTTTGTATGTTGTAATTTTTTCTAATGCAAAATTGTAGGATTAAAAAACACTCACCATTATCACTATTGCACTATTGGTTCGTTTATGTTTATTTGGCTCGTATTTATATATTTGTTCAAAAGTTCTTAGCAATGTGATTCATATATTCTTTATTTCATTTATATGTGTGGAAGCACTAAAAGTATTTGTGTCTCAAATCCAAAAAAACAATATGTCTCCGATTAGGCCATATGAATATAGTGTATCGAAAAAATAATATGGTATATCGGAAATTTACAGACCTAGGTTCTGTTAACCAATTGTATTAGACTTCAAAAGTTACACATTTATATGTGCTGCCTTATGGATATGTAACAATTATCAACTTTGTTTTAGTGAGAGTTTTATCGTCCCCATTCTGGTGCCCGTGTTTGCGTATTGATATACTGTCTTGCTGTATGTTCAATCTCCCTCTTGTTACCACACAGTTCCAATTCCAAGAGTACAAATTGGTTTTAAAAGAGTACACGGATAAGAACAAATAGGCCATGCATCGTAATGTCATAAAAAAAATGTGTCATCAACCATCAAACCTCTATCTATATATCCATAAGAAAATTGAACGTACGCAACTCTAAATGAGAGATACTAAACTTTTAACTGGTATAAGAATTAAAACGTACCTCATACAAAGAACTTTTAACTGGATCACGGTAATTGGAGATCAGTTAAACAATTTTGGTTCATTGCACCAATTTCTTCTCGACTCAAAACAGCAAGCCGTATTTTGGAAATCAATCGGAATGAAACAAACATCGTAAAGAAAACTTAACTGAAAACGTCGACAAAAAATACTGCACTCTTAATTAAGACACATATCTTAGTGAAGCTTGTGTAATTAGTCTATAATTAAGCAAATTAGAAATCAGTCAAAACTGCAATGTGACCACTTTATAGTTTATTCCCCTTATGATAAATTGGATAGCAAATCTTTGACCCGTATTGCTTCCTTAATTTACCTTCGTATCAGAAAGACATATCAAGCAGTCATTTCCGCAATATCACAAATACTGAATTAATTAATTTCTATCATAAAAAGGTACGAAGGTCAAAACCAAAATTAAATTCAAGTAGAGTACGTAACCTTGATGTCGATCCTCTAGATCTGGTTGAGATAGTAGATTAAGTTAGTCGAGTAGAATAACATTTTCATTTTGGAATCTTTCCAAGTATATCTGTGCAATTAAAAGATTTGAGAATTTCGTTTCTTGAGTTAAGTTTTCGTTTAAAATTTGTGTTTGGGAAAATGGGAACGGAAAATGGGTTATTTGTCTAAATATTTTTAAAACATGGTTCAAATGGACGACTAAAAGTTATTATGGGTGAAATGGACACCAGAAAAATAGTAAGGATGAAACTGGATTCATCCTGACTTAAAATTAAAAAATAGCAAGGATGAAACTGGATGCATCATGATATAAATTAAAAATAAGAAAAATATTTTAAAATGGGTAGGATGAAACTATTTACATCCTGGCTATTTTTACATTTTTATCCATTTAAACAGTATCAAAATCTAAATGTTCTTTTCACCCAGAAATTGTTGATTTTGGTCTTTTTAACCAATTTTGTGAAATCGGAACTCCACTGCTCTTGGTCTTAGTAATGGCACCTGCAAGATGAAACTTAGCTTATATAAAGACAACTCTCTTTATTGATGTTTAGAAAATTTCTCAAAACTAAACACAAGCTCTTATCTTGCTCATATGATCAACCACAACTTTGGTGATCATATATATATAGTATTATGAATTCCTTTTCCTAGTCCTATTACCTTATTACATGTCTTTCCTTTTCATAGAACTAGATGACTTCTAATTCCCTTAGGATTACATCAATTTCCTAATCTTGTCCTAACCAGCTTGTTAGTGACTTCTATGTTGAAGTTAATCCAACATTCTCCCCCTTAAGCTTCAACTGTGCTTGTGAAAAATCTTGTACTCCTATTAATTTCCTCATTTCTTCAAACTTGATCCGAGCTAATTCCTTTGTCAATATATCTGCTTTCTGCTCAGTTCCTGGTATGTGTTCAACGTTGATGATCTCCTTCTCGATACATTCTCGTATGAAATGATACTTTTTGTGAATGTGTTTCGTCTTCCCATGAAACACTGAATTTTTAGTGAGTGCAATTGCAGACTTATTATCAATCTTGATGAGAACTTTTTCAGGTTCTCTTCCTTTGATTTCACCCAACAGTTCTTGAAGCGATATTGATTGTTTAGATGCTTCTGTTGCGGCCATAAACTCAGCTTCACAGGATGAGAGGGCTACAGTGCCTTGCTTCTGTGAACACCATATAATAGGTGCTTCACCTAGATAAAATATATGACCAGTTGTACCTTTTCCATCATCTTGGTCAATATTATGACTGCTGTCACTATACCCAACAATTCCTTTTAATCCTCCTCGACCATACTTCAATCCACAGCTGATTGTTCCTCTTAGATATCTCAATATCTGCTTTATTACATCACCATGAGACTTGCGTGGACTCTGCATATAACGGCTTGCTACTCCCACAGAGAAAGTCAAATCTGGTCTTGTGTGTAATAAGTATCTTAGGCATCCAACATTTCTTCTATAACTCGTTGAATCAATCTCTGCTTCTTCTTGTGCCTTTGAAACTTTAAGTCCAAACTCCATTGGTATCTTAGTTGGATTACAAGTTTCAAGTCCTGCTTCTTTCAGAATTCTCCTTGCATAAGCTTCTTGTTTAATCGGAATCCCATCTACTCCTTGATGTACTTCTATGCCAAGGTAATAAGTGAGTTTTCCGAGGTCTGACATCTCAAACTTTGATGACATTTCTCTCTTGAACTCATTGATCACCTTAAGGGAGTTGCGAGTCAAAAATAGATCATCTACATAGACTGCAATCACAAGAAGCGTTCCCTTTTCTTCTCTTCTATATACTGATGTTTCTTTAGAGCACTTAACAAAACTGATTTCTCTTAATATTTGATCTAACTTTGTATTCCAGGCTCGAGGAGATTGTCTTAGACCATATAGAGCTTTTGATAAATTATAAACCTTATGCTCTTGTCCTTTTACTTCAAAACCTTCTGGTTGTTCAACATACACATCTTCTCGCAATTCACCATGTAAGAATGCTGTCTTAACGTCTAAGTGGTGAATTTCCCATGAGTTTGATGCAGCTTCTGCTATTAAGAGACGAATTGTCTCTAGTCTAGCAACTGGTGCGAAAACTTCATCAAAGTCTATGCCTGATTCTTGAACGTATCCCTTAGCTACAAGTCTTGCCTTATATTTTTTAATAGTTCCATCAGCATTTCTTTTAACCTTGAAGATCCACTTAAGGCCAATCACTTTTACCCCACCTGGGTTATCAACTAGAAACCAAGTCTTGTTTCTGTTGATTGAAATAATTTCTTCTCTACATGCTTGTGTCCATTTAGTCGAGACCTTTGCTTCCTGAAGATTCCTTGGTTCATCATTAACAGAAAGTAGCATAATCTCACATTCTTCTGCAGCTTGAAAAACATAATCCTCCAGATACTGTGGCTTTTGTATCCGTCTTGTTGATTTTCGCAGTGGAATGGGTTGAGTTATTTCATCGATCTCTTCTTCTTCTTATTCTTCTTCTTCTTCTTCCACTTCTTCGTTATTCTCAGTGTTTTCATTATTCTCTTCTTCTTCTTGATTAACATCATTGTTTTCATTGGTATTGATGATTATGGGTCATTCTCCTTCATCAATTACTTGACCCCATCTCATGTGAAACATTCCTGGATCCCTACTTGGTCCATCATTAGTTTCTTTCCATTTCCAATTTGCTTTTTTATCGAATACCACATCTCGACTCACTATCACTCTCTTCGTTGTTGGATTGAATAATCTGTAAGCTTTGGATCCAGGCTCAATTCCTAGATGCACAAGGGTCTGAGATCGATCATCCAGTTTCTTAAGAGTTGCAGAATCAACTTTTGCGTATGCTTTGCAACCAAACACTCTTAAATGATCTATTTTTGGTTTTCTCTTTCGCAAAATTTCATATGGAGTCATGTCTTTCAGATCTTTCGTAGGTATCCTGTTTATTAGGTATGTGGAGTGTCGTACAGCTTCTCCCCATAGATAATTAGGTACCTGCATAGCCTTTAAAGAACTTCTTGTCATCTCCATTAGAGTCATGTTTCTCCTCTCCAGCACTCCGTTTTGTTGTGGTGTATATGGTTCTGTGAGTTGCCTTTTGATTTCATTTGACTCACAGAACTTGTTGAACTCTAAGGAAGTGAATTCTCCTCCTCTATCAGTTCTAAGCATTTTGACCTCCTCTTTTAACTCTTTTTCTATCAGATTTCTGAAAGCTTTGAATCTGTCAAATGCTTCACTCTTTTCTTTCATAAGAATAGACCACATATATCTTGAGAAGTCATCTATAATAAAAAATATGTATTTGTTATTTGCAAGGGTTTGTGGTGTAATAGGACCACATAAATCAGCATGAAGAAGCTCTAATGGATTTGAGGCTATGAATGTTGTTGCTTTTGGAAAACCTTGACGCGTTTGTTTCCCAATTAAACATGATTCACAGATCCTTGATTCATCGTTTATCTGTGGTAGCCCTCGAACCATCTTGTTCTGAGACATTGCCTTAAAGTTCTAAAGCTTATGTGTCCTAATCTTGCATGCCACTTCCATGTCTGATCTTCCAGTCTCATATTCAGACACAATGGACTTCCAATCATGAGACTTATCTTGTAGAGTCTATTCTGTGAGTGTGAGACTCTAATTAAAAGTCTTCCACTTGGGTCATGAACTGTTAGATAATCTTGTCGCATTCTAACATCACATCCAACTTCTGTAGCTTGTCCTAAACTTAGAATGTTGCTTTGTAAGTTTGGGATGAAGGAGATGTTTGTGACAAGCTTTTGTTCTCCGGTCTTGCTCTGAAATAAAATTGGTCCTTTCCCTTCAATTTCTACAGAAGATCCATCCCCAAACTTCACTTGTCCTTTGATTTTCTCATTGAGTTCAGAAAAGTAGTGTCTCTTACCAGTCATGTGATTGCTGGCTCCATTATCTAAATACCAGATTCCTTCTTCACCATCCTTTGATTCGTAGTTCTTTGGTATTAGTTTCCCTTCGTTTAAGAATACAACTTTGCGCATGAAAAGAGTTGTATCTGCTTCCCTTGTTTCATTCTTGTTTGATTCTTCCATCTTTTGTATTCTTTCAGGGCATACAGAGGAGAAGTGTCCTGGTTTATCACATCTGTAACAAATAATGTTTGATCTATCCTTCTTTTCTTTCCATTGGTTTTGATCATTCTGACTTGTTGTTCTATCTTGTGAGGTAAACCTTCCTCGGCCTTTGTTTACTCTACCACCTCTTCCACGACCTCTTCCTCTTGTCGCAGAGTTTTGTTGGTAAGAGTTTGTGTACAAGAGTTTTCCTTGAGTTTCTCCATTGTTTTCTTCATCAAGGATTCTCTCTTCATATGCTTTCAATCTTCCAATTATATCTTCATAGCTAGTCTTCTTTAAATCTAAGACTTGTTCGAGAGAAGCTATGATATGAATATATTGGATCTTGGTAAACTATTGAGAAACTTCTTTACCAGTTTATCTTCATCAATGGATTGTCCAAGTGACGCATCTTTTGAGGCTATCTCTGATAGCTTTCCTGCAAAGCTATCAATAGTATCAGTGTCTTTCATCTTCACTCTTTCAAATTCAGACATTAAGGTTTGCAGACGGGCTTCTTTAACTCGATCAGCTCCGAGATTACGTGCCTTTATTGCATCCCAAATTTTCTTTGAAGTTTCCTGTTCACCAACTTGTAGAACAAGACATTCCGGTATTGCTTGAAAGAGTAATCCTATAGCGATGTTGTTCTTATCTGCATCATATGTTCCTGGTTCAATTGTATCCCACACCTTGTAGATTTTCATCAGTACCTTCATTCTCATGGCCCATACTGTGTAGTTTGTGGCGTTGAGGATTGGAACTTGTATTGATGGTGGCGTGAACTGTTTTGCACCCACAATGGTGGTTTCGTTTTCCATGGCTCAGAAACAAGCTCTGATACCAATTAATGGCACCTGCAAGATGAAACTTAGCTTATATAAAGACAACTCTCTTTATTGATGTTTAGAAAATTTCTCAAAACTAAACTCAAGCTCTTATCTTGCTCATATGATCAACCACAACTTTGGTGATCATATATATATAGAACTATGAATTCCTTTTCCTAATCCTATTACTTTATTACATGTCTTTACTTTTCTTAGAACTAGATGACTTCTAATTCCCTTAGGATTACATCAATTTCCTAATCTTGTCCTAACCAGCTTGTTAGTGACTTCTATGTTGAAGTTAATCCAACACTTATGAGATTACCATCGCGGTCTATTCGAATCTGTATTAGCAAAGAGATTCTTCACAATTTCGTAAAGCAAGTAATAAAGAAGTATTTTCACGATCTATGCTCATTTGTTTAAAGTAGTAAAGCGTGAGAGGAGATACGATCATTGATCCAAGAAAAGAAAACTCTATTTACTGCTAGTCGGAATCTGATAATTTTTTTGGAATATATGAAATTGTACCTACCTGTCTGAGTCTGATTTTTTAAGATGCCCATTTATGGGGTCGTTGAAGATACTTGTCTTTTCAACCGAAACGGCAGTGATACTCTCATAGATGTTAGGAATAAACACACAATGCACCATCTTTTGAGGAATATGGCCAAAGAGATGCATTATGCGTTTTCTTAACTTCCAATCCTTTTAGTGACTCATCTTAAGTTGCAGATTGAAATATGTCTAGAACAGTGGTGACTGTTGCCTGTTGGAGGGGGGCAATAAGTTGATGACCACATGGAGACTAAATGCTGACTGATTGGCTCCCACATGGATTGTTGTTGCTTAAAATCAAGAGTGGTTATAGCCTTAACGTCGACTAAATAAGTACAACAAACGCCAAGAATTATAGTCAAGCCTTCATTTTTTTCTTTGATGTGCATGCACACATAATATTCCTGCACGGTAGCCTTTTTATGCTTTTCTCATTGGTTGGTGTGAAATTACTACTATCAGTTTGAGACGATTCTTGCTGTACCAATCTGGAATTTCTAAACCTGTCTACTTTGCCATATCAAACAATTTTGCAAGCAGGTTGTTCTCAATGATATCTTGGTTATAGACTGAATAACTTCTAGATACATAATGGAATCGCAGTTGCCTCTTAATTTCCAAATGAGATCCTTACAATGGCTATCCTTTTCTTTGAAAAATTGAGTTCTTACAATGGCAATCCCTGAGGGGCAGAAAATGGTGAAGAACTTAAATCTTAATGTCTGGATTGTGGTGAACATATTTCTTTTTTTTTTGATCGGTATTGATGAACATCTTTCGAAAAGAGGTTTTCATGAAGATATTTTATTGAGGCAGAAGGTAAATCCATTATCCCTATTTTTGTAGTATCCGAAAAGTAACCAACTGATGCGTCGTTTGGACTTCGAGGAACTTGGAAATTGAAATGCTCTGTTAAATTGTTACTCCAATAAGATGTTAGAATAATTAGTGTCAGTTAGAATTTCCTTGAGAAAGCAACGTTTGAGTGAAGTTGTATCTTTTGGGATGAGTCGGCAACCTAGTTAGCAATTCGGAGATCGGCAAACGTACGGAACGATAATCATACGGGTATTATTCGGATTTGTGAAAGTTAAATTTGATCAAAAATCTGGTTAACGGTTCGTGAGTCAGCAGTGATTCGGAACGGTATACGTACGTGCATTATTCGTTTTAGAGGTATGAGTTCGGTGATGAAAGTTCGGGATAGATAGATTACCTTTTTATATACAAATACATGGAGTATACACCCAAATAACTACATATAATGCGTATTTGACAAGGTCATACGGGGTATTAAGTGGAATTGTGACGTTATTCACGTCATTTAGATCTCCACTTTCATTAGCCGTTTGATCTAGGGTATACTTCAAAAAGAAATTGCCTGAGCTAATACGTATCTAGGCCGTCAGATTTCTTCCACTTTCTACTTCTTTTCCTCTTGCCTCTCCCTGAATTCTCTTTTCTCTATTCCATCTCGACAGTTGCAGAGAATTTATGCATGCCTTAAATGTAAGAATCAAGATCTTCAAGGCTTAAGATAATAGACTTGATTTGTTTTGTTAAGTCTCCAAAGCTCTACAGCATATAATTAACCATTTTATTGCCTCTTTCTCTCAATCTATAAAAGGAAGAGATCTCTCCGTTTTAATCATCAATTTGATATCTTGGCTTTTTTCCAATTTCTTATCTTGGTACGGAAGAATTTCTTTGATTTTACAGTGGAATCAAATTTGAATCAACTATACCTTTGCATCTTTTGCCGGTTTCTCTTACCGAATTTTCATATAATCCGGAACGTACGCGTATAATCCGGCTAGCCCATAAAACACGCGTTTCTAGTCCGGAGTTGGGTTGGTTCAGCCGTATAATTCTGTCCCGACCGAAACGGAAAAATTCGCCAAGGGTCGGCAATAATGACATATCTTTTGGAATTGATGTTTTCTTTTCAATTTTTCTAAAGTCGCCCTTCTAAATTGACCCTTCAACTTGCCAACTGCACTCTCTCATTAAGTGGTGACGGTTGGTGTAGCCAATAAGATGTCGATGACATGGAAAGTCCATGCTGATGTGGGGTCACCAGACGCAAGAATAATTGTGGAGAAGACATGTGACATTTTTGGGGTCTCTTATTATAAAGAAAGATATATAATCGAGCATGCCTCCAATAACTCGCAGTATCTCAAAGGCTAATAAGGAGGAAGCCCAAAAAGTTAGAAATTGTCAAGGAATCGATACAGAGAGGAAGAAGAGAAATATATCAAAAAATCATGTCTGATTATGATTTTGATAGTTCAGTAGGATCACAAGATGAGTCATGTATGTTGGCTTACAATCTTCAAGATCCAACCAAAACCAAGCGGGTTCGTTCTGATAGTATGATTGACTATATTCAAGGTTTTGAAGAACTAAGAACCAATCTCAGAATAACGGTTCGAAATCAAGACTGGCTCAATGATAAGATTGAGGAAACAAAAGCTGGAATTGCTGACATGAAAATTCAAGTTGAAAAACTGGAGAAACAAGACGTGGTTGCAGACAAGTCTCTTGAGATATGCTTTAACAGTTTGAACACTAAAGAAACCCTCAGTGAACAACAAGAGCACCACTAGAGATTAAGTTATATGCTGTAATACTTAATCTAGAAAAATAGGCTGCAATTTTTTATTTCTTTCATTGATTGTATTAAGTCTATTATGAATAAAAACTATTATGTGTAAAGTTATTTGCTTTATAATTTTTCTTGTGATAGTTTTTGATTTACATAGCATGTGCTTGAATGCTTTATCTATTGCTATGTATGTTTATGAGATGTTTGATTTCGGTTTCATAACCTTGATATTCGATCTCATAATATGTTGTGAACCCTTATGGTTTGGGTGACTTTTTGGTTTAGCGGGATTAAGTTCTAGCCCATGTTGGTAGGCTTTATCAAAGGATCATGAGGGGTTCTGATAAAAACAATATGTGAAAAAGTCACAATATGTTGAATCGGTTTTGGTTTAGCATAAAAGCATATGTGTTTCGTGGGTTTTCAACTTTTGCTTGCAATAGTTAAAAACCGGTTTTCAACCTTTCTCTGGTAAAGGTTGGTTGTTGTTATTCTTTTGTTATGCATAAGGATGACAACTTAATGGTATTTCGATATCAATTCTCCCTGGAAGAAGAAGATTCGATCATATTGGAGAAGTGGATGCGAAATTGAGGTAACAATCTTGTTAATTAATTATTTTCCTGTTTAAGAAAAGCCTAATGTTATTGCTTATATCTTTTTGCTTTTGCTTAACAAAATTTCGGTACAATTGATGTTTATGTGTGTATGAATGTGTGTGTGTGACTCAATTGGTTCCGGTTAAGAAAAAATATTGTTATCTTGCTTTATGGTGTAGTATCAATTTTGTTAGGCCTACAAAATTTCGGTGCAATTGCAGTGCTTTAAGGTTTATGTTGTTTCAATTGCTTCCGGTTGAGGTTTATAATTATGCAAGTTGATTTGTTTTGGTTTGTATGAAATATTTATGGCTTAAGAAAAGAAAAAGTTTACGGGATGAATTGTTTAGTCCAATTCGATTATGGATAAGAGAAACTACGTTAATTCTGATCTTAGTTAGACTTACCAAAGTGTAGGTTTCGGTTATTCAAGTCTAATCGAATGCCTTAACAAGAAATGCTAGTTAACTAACCTAGTATTTGGCTTGTTTAAAACTTAAAGGTCTAAGTTATGTGGATAATTATAACCTGATGAGAAAAATAGCGTTATCTTTATTTTGGTCTTATCGAATGAAGTGATTGTATTTGTACAATCGGTTTAGCAAAGGAACTAATATGCTTAGTTTATTTTTGGTTTGCTATACTATTTGGGAAAATTGCTTTGGGAAATTATTTCCTTGATAACATATCAAGAAATAATTACTTTGTAGTTTCGGTTTTGATATTGGTTATCGAAAATGATGTGTCGAACCCTCGTGCTTGACTCAACAGGTTGCAAGTCTATTTTGAGATTTGTAAGATCCTTTTCGTGTTGTCCTTTATTTTTTTGTTTCTTTGTCATTTTGTGACAGAAAGGGAGAGAAATATATGGAGTAAACAAGTGATGCTGGTGTCAATTTTATATTTATTGGTGTCACTAGGGAAGAAGGACATTGGTGCTTCAACGTTTATCTAACGAATGAGGAAAAGCATAGACTAAGGGGGAGTAACATATCATATGATTTGGTATAACAAAGACGTGAGGATTGAAAATCTACATATCTCACCTTTAGGGGGAGTATGAGCTTTGTTATTATAATGTCAACAACCACATTTTTAAGGATTGAATGTATACAGGTTATGTGCTATTGAATTCGGGAATCAAGCGTATGTGTAATGAATTCTTTTAATTTGTTTATCCATATGTTGTAAGAGTTTTGTCACTAAAATTGACAAAGGAGGAGATTTTTAAAGCATAGCTCGGTTGGACCCACCAAGCGTTGGTATGTCAAGTTTGGTTGTCATATTTTAGTGAACCAAAACTCATTTTAGAGTCGCTTGATTAAATGTACTAGAGTCAACTTCGTATAGGTTAGCTTGAAAGTATTGGGATATGAGACATTACAATATTGCGAAGACTTGAAGAAGTGAATAAGCAAGGAGCTACAACCACAACATCATCCTTCCACTTGAGGTTAGTGATATTTGACTTGAACTGTTTCATTCCCTAACGTATCTTTCAAGTCGTGCATATTGAAAACAAAAGTGTGAAGCATGAACACTCTAGATAGACATAGTATTAAGGAATACAATACGAGGTTTATTGGTTAACCATTAAACTTTATAGATAAGACATCGACATAATCGTTTGAATGCTATTGTGATTATGTATGAGTATGAGGTGAGGATTTCATCCTAGGAAACAATGTTTTACATGTGTTTTAAGGAAATAAGTTCATGAACTTGGTTTGTGAATCAAAAAGGAAATCGCCAGGCGTTATTGGGATTGTTATACATTGCATATCTTATGAACGACTAATATGTGTGATTAGTATAACCACTCACGATTTGTTTGTGTTCTTGGTAAAACTATTCACATAAGGCCTGACTTTTGTATTGGTATGACTTTTATTAGCAAAACCGATCTTAAGTAATCACCTGATGGTATGATCGAGTTTGTGTGTGTAAGACCAACTCTGGGTAAAGGGAAACCGATCCTAGTAAGAGGTGCAACACATCACAAAGGGGAATGGATCCTTGTATAGGGTGCAACAAGGTTTATAGTAGAAAGGGGAACCGATCCTATGGACATGTGAACCAAGTTTTTAGGAAAAAGAGAACCGATCCTATGGACATGTGCAACACATATAAGTTAGATACCATGTATATGTGGGGAACTGATCCTAGTACCTAGTCAACCGAATTTTGGGAAGCTAGTGTGACTATGCACAATACTCACATGGAGGTAGCACCGAAACTTGTTTTGGTAGAACCGTTAAACCCATGATTTATGATTGAGAGTTCCTGATCAATCGCATAGCTCTTGAAAGTCAGATGAACCAATTCTAAAAACTTGTTTGGAAGCGTGTAAATCGGTTTCAAGTGTGTATGTATGAAAGAGGACTTACAAAGTAAGGATGTCGACACACTTTGAACACGTGCATTAATGCGTATCTTTTATTGTTCAAAGATATTCCTTAACAGATAGAAGGAAGTAAATCCCAGGATCGAAATAAAATAAGTTAAGAATCTTTTAATTAAGGTTTTTAATTATATATATGGAAAATAAGAATTATTAATGTGCATTTGCTAGTTAAAGATTTTCCAAGGAGATTCTCGATCAATATTTTGGACAGAGCATTCTCAGGAATTATGAAAACCGAATTTGGAAATTACTATTGAATATCTTGAGAATATTTTCGATTTTGGAAATTCCTTGGTGTCCAAACTTCCTTGTCTATAAATACTTGAAGTTTTCACTTCGGGCAAACTAATCCTTCATGACGGTAAACTTCCTCGGTTGTACTGGTGAAACCGCCTATTCGGAGAGGAGAGTAACCTAATTAGGAGAAATCTCTTGCGGCCGCTCAGTTTAAAGTCTTCTTTGGGATTGAGAATCTTTATTAGTACCGTTGGTGGGGAACTAGATAATTGTGGTTTATCTTTTGTTTTCGATTGATTTGATTGACTAACGGTGGTTGAATTTTAATTGCACCTAGTTTGTTTATGCTTGAGAATCTTCTCTTCTGATATAAGATTCACTCAAACTAGTTCGAAGTTTCGACATGGATCTTTAGACTGTTGTTTGTGATAAAGACGATCTTGTGATGATCCATTGTTAACAGACTCCGTTCTGTTGTGATTGATCACAAGAGATTCAAGTAGTTGTGTGCAGGTGTTTGTTGAAGATCTAAGAAGTTTTGAAGACAAAGAAGAGATAGAAGATTTATGACTTGGTTATATAAATCTTTGGTGTGCACAATACTTGTTTTGGTAAAAAGAGGATCCAACTATAATCGGTTTATCCTTGTGGTAGATTGGATTGATTAGTTGAGTAGATCTGCATCAATACGGTTCTTTTTGATTAAAAGTATTGATTGCAAAATCTTACGATTACCTTCGGTAATTGAACATAATTTAGATCTAAGGGCCTGACGAAGGAGTTTATTGAGATAAACAGAAGAGCCTTTGTCCGACTCATATCACTTGGTTGAAGAGAGTTGATACCAAACAGATTTGTTATTCCTTTACTGTTTGGAATACGAACAAAAGGAATTGTTCCAAGTACATGAATTATTCATAAGTTGGAGGCGTGGGAATACAGACGGCACTAGGTGAACTATAGGTTTAGTTGCTTGGTATCAATTATACGAAGTTGGTTTATTTTGTATAGCGCCTTAATCCTGAGAGTATTCAATTCTGGACAAGGTCCCGAGGTTTTTCTGCATTTGCGGTTTTCCTCGTTAACAAAATCTTGTTGTGTCATTTACTTTATATTTCCGCACTATAATTGTTTTATTATAATTAAAGTAAATTACACAAATGTTAATTCTTATTTACTTGATAAGCAATCCAATTGTGTTTGGTTAAGTCCCAACCTTTGTATCAAGTAAATATTCTTCGTTGTTGTATTGTCTCGATCTCGTATCCATAGACTGTCATACGAAGTGTGAACCGATTTGTTGTATTGTCTCGACTCAGTCTATAGACAATCACTTTCGGAGAAAGGACTTAAAGGAAGGAAAAGTTTTAGTTTGAGGTATATTTGTGTACCCTCGCCTTTTCAGGTGTCTTTCGTGCTTGTGAGTATCCTTTCTCATGTTTCCTCCACCTTTACTCTGTCGTGATACCAGCGACCTCCTTTCTCCTCTCGCGTGATTTCTGACCATCGCACTGATAGTCCTAGACTATATATCGTCGCGGAACCTGCAACACCTTTGTTAAGAAGTACTTTCATGAAACACCTCAGCCGCGATGTACTCCCATGCAACTCCTTGGTTACAAGGTACTTTCAGCATCTCTGTGTCACAACGTACTTTCGCGCAACACCTCTGCTACAGCACCCGGGGTCTCATATCACTTGTTGTCTCACACCACCACGTACATGCAGTTCTCCCTGACTGCACATCTTCACGACGATAACCATGACCTCCCGACGTCCATCCCATAACGTCTTACTGTCATCTCTCGCATGGTCTCTGATCACTACACGTGCAATCTCACACTGCATATTCTATCACGACCAAACAATATACGACACCGACCGTACCGCTCTGATACCACTTGTTTAGTATAGCGCACGGAAACCTCTTTACCAAGTCTAGAGGGTGAGTTGAGATTTTGGTATAATTTCGATACAATAATAATTTTATTAATTATGTACCAAAAGCCATTACACTATCTCTATACATTCAAACTCTAGACATATACATCTCTCACTGAACACTCATGACACTATTTCATTATGCACACTACTTAATCACTCACACCACCTCTCATCACACAACTCATGGTGTGGAGAGCATTGCTCTTTCCCTTACTCTCACTAAGGAGAGATTTTCCCCTTTCCCACACTCTCTACAGCTACACCGGCATCTCCTATTTATAGGAGATACTTGATCGACTTTACTTAGCCTAGATACTTCTAGATCCTCTCTACTAACAGACTTTCTAGAAATGTTTAGGTCCAACTAACTACTTTAGTTATTTACAACTTGCTAGATATCTAACCATCAACCTAGCCATCACTCTATATAATTCTAGAAAATACCATATGGGCTTGGACCTTTTGGGGGTTATTATGAAGTCTGTGTTGATATCTCAACATGATTATGATTATGGGACCTTATTCCTGCGGCAGTCATTTGGATATTACAGAGACAAAGAACCTGCACAATTTTTGAAACCAACTATAAATCTAGACTGACATGGTACTATGCATTGATGCTAAAACACTTATTTTTACTTGGGCTACTTCTATGGGAAACATGAATCGCATTAATTTTTCTCACTCTGTAAATATTTGGGACTTAGTCTTTTGCTAGCGCCTCGGGCCTTTTCTTTTTCATTTCTTGTTGTCTATATTTCGTAGACTCTGTAAATTCTTCGTTCTATTCATAGATTTTGCATTTCCTATAAAAAAAATACTAATATATACTATTAAGCACCCAAAACCATATATTGCAAATTGATCAGATAAAATATCTAGGACGAGATCCTTGATGCATGCAAAATTTTCCATCCTTATAGAGGACTAACGAACTCCCGTATGTCTTGATTCTATATAGAGATATGTTTTGCCACACCAGGGAACTGATTGAAATTAAACTCAGTTTCAATGAGATATATGAACCCTGAATGATACATATATGTTGAATTAACAGGAGGAAATCAACAAGGAAACTTATGATGATCTTCTTAAGGTAATGATATTTTCTTTATGGACTATACAATTAAAGTTGGTTATGCCGAAGGTCACTGGTTCTGTTACAGTTGGATAAGTTGACAAGTTAGAATGGCTAACAAATCAATAGTAAAAGAACATACTAACACAAAAGACCAACTAGATCACTCGGTCCATTTGGTCAGCCTGAAAATGTAGTTCATTTGTCTCTCTAAGGATTATTGTATTTGTAGTTGTGGAAAATCCCACAACTACACCCGTTGTAATGATAATAACACAAAGCTTAAGTTATATGAATCAATCCAAACATTAATGTCATTATTCACCACTTGACATTAATATGATCTTGACAAACACTTTTTATTGATGATATGATGTTCTTACAGGAGATTCAAGGTGAGTTTTTATGCAACAATGGAGGAATATAAGAATGGACGATCGGTGGTACTGAATGCTGAAAGATGTGGTTCTCCTAATCTTTCTTTCTTTCGTTCGTTTTCTTCTACTCTTCATCATAATAAGATAGCAATAAGATAAAAAGTTATCCCACAGTGACAATATAGTGGCAACAGAATTTGTTCTCTCTCTCCTTTCTTTTAAAAAGCAATCTTTCCCATGGACGCAACCTCTTCATTTAGTGCTTCAGATTATAGCCAAAGTGTAGTTAAAACCTTCTGCGTAGTTAAAAAAAGAAGAAGAAAAGAAACAATATTAAAGTCGGAGTATATAATAAATGTGAGATTAATTAGCTTGATAGCTAATCAACTTAATCTGGAATATTGGTTGCATTAAGTATCTTTTATAATCTTGGATTTATTGTAAAAATAAGAATCAATTTCTACCACATGGATCAGTAATTAGAGATGGTCCCTTAACATGTCCGTGTCAACAGATATGGCTAGTTAGCAATTTGTTGTGAAAATAGGTTTCCAGCTGTTTTCAAAGTCTGCCACATGAAAAATGCATCAATTGGTGATATGATAGAGAATGGTAGATTGTTTTGTAATTTTAGCAGAAGGCTATATCAACATGAACAGATGGAATGAGACATGCTGTGTAATAAAATGGGGCCAGTTCATAGTCTAGTGGATGAAGATGATAATGTGGAAATAATGGGAGATTTCACAGTAAAGAATTGCTATGAAAAGCCCATAAATTTTTGATGGGCGCACTATTTGATGGGGCACGAGGGACTAATAGGGAACCGCCACTTGCCATTTCAGTTATGTTTTGATAAGGATAATTCGGTGATTTTAAAAACTTTTTGTAAACCTTATCGTCTGCTTGTCTCTTCTCCGAATATATCATCTGCTTGCGTCGTACACCTTGAACCCGTTTTCTTAAGAAAAAAATAGAAACGGTTAAAAAAAAGGAAAAGATTACTGATTTTCCCTCATCAATCATATATATATATATATATTCATATAAAAACAAGAAAACTCATGATTTTGATGAAATTATAAGATTACTTGGCAGAGATGGAGATTCTTTTCAAATATTATGAGGGTTTTTTATAAAAATAGGCCTGTTTTTTTGGTGCTTTTCAAATGTAGGCCATTTTTTTTATTTATTGCTAAACTAGGCAAGTTTTGACCAAAAGTGATGGATGGAAAGTTAGCTACAGTTATCTTCCAGCTGTCCATATCTTCTTAGCTAAAAAGACGTTTTAGTCCTTCAAATCTTCATCAACGACACAGATTACATAATAAAGAGAACGGCTAAGATGTAGTGCTAAGCCATACTCTTCCTACACACAATTCATCAGTTGCAGTCACTTCGTAGACTACTTAAGTTGAACTCTATTCAATACTATTACTTCTATCAAACATCACTGCTACAAATCAAACTCTACAGCTCAGCTACAATGTCAGAACTAAAAACTCCCAAGACATCAACATCAGCTCATCTCATTCGCCACAATGATATCTTCCCTATTCTCAACTACACTTTCACAGTATTGATACCAATCTCATACCCTGTAATTCACATTTACCCCATAACTTCGCAGTTCAGCTCCCTTAACCACTCCATGACCCTGTACTTACCACACTGACAACACCCGGAACTCCTTCTCAGCACAACCTGCACCACCACTTGCAATCTGAACTGCAGGTACAATCCACAAACCATCTAGAGATCACAATTACATCCACAGCAAACCATAATGTATCTCCACTTTCAAATCCAACTATACACACCACACCAACAACATCACCATTTCATTCCACTTGCAACTCAGTTCAACAGTAAACCCCAACATCACCAACATTACAAACAACCTCATCATTAACAGCGATACACATCTCCACTTTTTGCTCATTCTCTCAACTCAAACACACAAATACCTTAAACTCATGTAATTTTGTACCTTAGCTCAACACAGTCAATCCCAGAACCACTATGAGTTCTTCCCTGCACTTCACAAAACCACAACAACAATATCCTCACCACCACCTCCTTCCTCATTATTCATATGTGCAACTTCAGAATCACCACAACCACAACAGTAAACCACAATTACAACTCCATTCTACATTGATCTCAATTCTGGTTCTATTCTCAATCAAATAAATTGAATACTTTAATCAGCTCAATTAAAAATACCAGCAAACGGCAACAGATCTTCTTCCAGCCATACTTGTGCAACAAAGCCACTGCAAGCCTATATTCCTTCATCAACACCAGTTTCACCCTTTTCTGCCAAATACAAATCCCATAGTTCCACTGCAACCATCTTTTAAGCCTGCAATACAAATCCTTGAACCCATGAAGCAGTAACAGCACCACCTTATCTTCGATTCTCCAGATTCAATTCCCTTAAAACTATGTCTCAGATCCAATCTGCGTTTCTGATTTCAACAGCGTTATCACCATCATCTTCGTCCTGCCAATCTAATAACAGGTTCACCTGCCAATCTTCGACAACCCTGTTGCACGGATCCAAAACCGTGTCTAGCTAAGCACGATTCAAATCCCAATCATAATACTCAGCTCATACATTTCATTGATTCCTTGCTTGCAGGACCAGCACATACAACCAAATAAGATTCATCAACTCTTAACCAAATTCACATAAGTCGTCGGGCCTAAATCAAAGAAACCCCAAATTCATATGCAACCTATCTTCTACTCTTTATTATCATCGTTTAAGAAACCCCAAATTCACACCAAATAGCATCAACAACCAGTTTCAAACACCATGAGACCCAAATATCGCATACACAGGAACCACATGTCTCTTCTCACAGTTCAATCTGTAGACAATCCCTCCTCCAAACAGAACCAACATCAAAAGTAAATGTTTGCTGCCAAGTCATTCTCCATCTCAGCCACACATACATCACCACTGCAATTCAATCAGTTACGGCAAGACCTGATTCTTCTCAACATCAACCAAGTACCTTCTCGCAGAAAAATCAAACCAGCCAACAGCAGGACCAACTTCACTTTCCATTTTGTCCATATATTTCCCAACAATACTTTCTGCTCGAGCCAACACCTGCAATTTCACTTCTTGACTACTAACAGTTAGGAGCAAAGCTTGCTTTCATCTCCATGCATTAACGACTAAGCTTCTGATGGCCACAACCAACACCAAACTGATAGTAGAGAGACCACTGTCATCAGCACTTCCTACCCACCGCCTATGTCTAGACCAACCAATTCTCGTCTTCGGTCACATCTGCAGATTAGCCGTACGCCCACCATTTAATCAAATCCAAAATTGGACAAGAGAAATGTGGTAGAATGACTATTAATTGATCAAAACTTACAAAAGAAAAGGCAGGGAGAAGTGACCAGACTTATTCACAGTAATAACAACTTCAACTAGCACCCAGACATTTCCTCAACCATGTTAAGTGCACGACTTGCCGTATGCAAAGATGAATTGAGTGTGTTCTTCTAATCCCTGTCTCATCTCCTTGTCTGTAATTACTCACGAATTCAAAACAAACCCATATTTCCTACACCTTTAAACACTCATACTCTGTACCATTTAGTCCCCATTATCAACCTCAGCAACAAATTGTTCTTTCCAACTTCTAATTCTTTCATTACCAACAACCACATTCCCATCCTAATTAATCTTCTTCTGAGAATTCACTTCACCCTTCTCCTCAAATCGCTCCACTGCAACCTCACTCCCATCCTTGATTGAATTAGTACGAATACCAAATGAAAATCTGATGGATTTCCTGCTGTGATTATCGATAGAAATGGAAACCCTTATACACTAACTGGAATTTTTTCTCTCAAAGTGGATTTTGATAGTGAGGTTTTGGATTATTTTCAGTTTGGTTTTGTGGTTGGTTCAGAATTTGCTGATTTTGATCTTCTCGGAGTTTCAGTGATGCCTTTCATCTCTAACTCTCTTGATTTTTGTCTGGTGAGCTGCTTCAATCTCGATTCGGAGAAGGTTAGATATCGGAAATCATAGTCGTTCGAAATCACCGAGATTTGTAGATTAGGCTCTCAGATAGCAACACGTGGACATCTTATCTAGTGTGACTGACACACACGTGTGAAGGACATTTCAGTAATCTTACCACATGTATGAGATCTCCCTATATGATATTTTGGCGAGATATTGACAAGTCAACGCGATAAATTGACCGAGATGGTTAAAGTGGATGGAATCCGTTTAACTTGCCTAGTTTTGCAAGAAATAAAAAAAGTGACCTAGAAATGAAAGTGAGGGTCTAGACCAGGCCTACTTCTGCATATAATCCATATTATGAAAACCCTAATTTTAAATACGGGTCACCTTTAAATTCATTTTATTCTCATTACTTTCAGGAGTTGGAAAAAAGAAAAAAACCATTACTTTCAGGAATTGGAAAAAAGAAAAAAATTGTCAGTAATTTCGGATCTATGTCAGCAAATTCTTGTCCATGGTCGGATCGACTGGAACGTCCGAGGAACTGTCTTCAAATCGATTTGTGCTCTTGTAATCACTCAAATTTTAGCTTGTGCTACTACTGTATATCCAAATTTCAATTTGTTCTTTTGTAACCAATCAAATCAAGTCCTCTAAGAATTTTGAACTTCTAAATGATACATCCCTCAGAAATTTATCTTCATCTCTTTGACTTGATTAAATTTAATGTCTTTGAAAAAGAAAAAGAAATTAATTTTGTTTTAAATTTCATATCATCAAGAATTTCTGATTACCATTTTGCCCCCAAATAATATTTTCTCTTTTGATTCAGCTGCATAAATGTAAGGGAAAAGCTGTCCTAAAAGTTTGCAGCTTCACTTCGCTACAGTAAAGGTAGTTTCCTTTATATAATAGAATATATAATTATCCGAAAATAAACTACATAGATTAAAAGGTTAGTCTAGTAAACTAATATTACTATGGGTTTAACATATTATGCATCTTAATGATGAGTTTGAGATAAACAAAAATAACAAAATGGGCTAGATATAAGTTTCCCCATTCGGGAAATGTCATTCTAGTCCCTTTATCCAAACACGCAATTGAATTAAAAATTGTATCGTGGAAAATGTTTTCCATGTATAAAATAACGTTACTCCAGAAGCAGAAGGCAAAAGTAGAAATCTGAAACATAAATATTTTGCTTCCCAAAAAAATCGTATTTTTAGTTTCTAGAAGTTGTTCTGAAATTTTACACCCAAACTAACTTTTTCTTTTTGACTTCCAGTAATAAAAAAGAGACTCCAAAGAAATGAAATAGAAAGCGAGGAGAGGCAAGATTTATAAGGGCTGATACCAACAGTACTAGGGGCTGATACCATTTCAAGATCTTAAGCGATCATGGCCGTTGGATCAACTAAATTGTATCATTTCCCAGTAATTTTGGTATCATCCCTTATAAGTCATGAGGAGAATCCATAAGAGCTAGCACTATGGTGCTCTCCATCCCTTCCCTATCCCTCGCTATCTCTCAAAATCTCCAAAAACCATCTACTATGGTTTCCATATCCCTACATGCGTAAGGATATCCCCCCGTTTACCTACATGGAGGATCACATCTGATCCCGCTTGTAGGGAAGGAAAATCACACGGCTACTCAGTAGCCGTATAAATTTACGCTTTACGGATACTGAGTAGCCGTATTACCATTGATACGTCTACCGAGTAGCCGTTGCTTTTTACACGGCTACTGAGTAGCCGTTTCAGAAAAAAATAATATTTGTTTGACCTTTTTTCGTTTACACCTCTCTCATACCGATCCTAACCATCCATCATTAATAACGGCTCTATCTTCTCCACCGTCGGATCCTAACGGTCATTTTATCAAAATTCTCTATAAATACCACTCTAGTTCTCTACTCAAATCACACCAAATCAATTTCTTATTCTTACATCAATAGATTTCTTCACTAAAATCTCTCCAATTTATTTTTTGTTTAAGTAAGAGTTTTAAATTTTCTTTTGCTCATAAATGTCGGAGACACAGAAGTAAAAAGGAAATATAGAGAGAGATTTAGT
This sequence comes from Papaver somniferum, assembly GCF_003573695.1. Taxonomy (NCBI): domain Eukaryota; kingdom Viridiplantae; phylum Streptophyta; class Magnoliopsida; order Ranunculales; family Papaveraceae; genus Papaver; species Papaver somniferum. Next base: position 4,350,456 of record NW_020620492.1, on the reverse strand, counting down.
ACTTTGGAAGATCATCACATTATTACTCAGTACATTTCTCTTGGTTATAGCAGTTATGAAGATAAGCAAGAGTCTTGGGAAATCCTTTTTAAAAAAATTGTGGAAGCTTCTGGTGGGAATAAACACGAACGTACTGCAAAAAGCATTCGTAATGGGTTTAGCAAAATCAAGAATGAAGTGGATAACTTTTGCGATTGTGTTGCAAGAGCTGCTATAAGTAATCTGGGCTTGGGCTCTATTAACCGGGTATGTTATTTAAATATGTTCATTATAGTTGTTGTATATGTTGTTTGTAAATAGTTTAATTTATGCGTGTCTTATTTATGGTTTGTTTACATTGATGTAGATGTTAATTGCGAAAAGCTTACATGGTTAAATACACAAAAAAAAATTTGATCGAGATGCAGAGTATGAACTGCTTAAAGATGTTCCAAATGTATAAGTAGGTGTAGCTGAAGATATGGACCAAGATTCTAATCCTCCGTAATCTCAAATTCATGGAAATTTCTCTAATATGTTTAGTTCTCCAACCCCATTTTCTCAAAATCCACCTACAAGCCAATTCGTCGAAACTCCATTTGCAAATCAATTTCAAAACCCTTATAATGTCCCTAACGGTATCTCTTTTCCATTAGGATGTATTCCTGGTACGAACCCAAGTACAATACCTGGAACGTTGTTAGGTGGATTTACAGGAGATAAACGCATTTCTATAACAATAAATATATTAGAATTATAGGACATATGATACTCACAGGTGTACCCAGGTTGACATTATAATTGGGTTTAGGAAACTGTCTCAAATACTCCATTCCGACAGGCATATGAATCGCCTTAAATTCAGGACCGCATATTTTAGCTGTCATATTTTTTGGTGGATATGGGAAGAGATGATGATCGAAGGGCACCAACTCTTCCGTGTATGTGATTTTTCGTGGCGGTGCTGGTCGGCGTACATAAGCATCGTTATCTTGGGTACCATACAAATCCATGTTTCCTTCATGAACAATTACACCTGAGTACTTCCCAACTGATCTCTCCTTCCACCACAACTTATACTCATGATCGAATACTTCAACATAATGCAATGGATTTAGTCGCTGGTTGGCATACAAATAGGCAGTGTTGATGTCTACCGTTAAATCAGGAGAGTTGCACGGTATTACTGTCATTCCAAGAACTTGTTTGAGACACAGTTCGCCCAGGTACAAGGCGTTGTGACCAAATGAATCGTAAAAGACCCTCCGTGTAACAAAGATTTGTTTATCCTCTACCACCTCAGGGTTCGTTTTCCATTCACTATCCTCCCATGGAGACCATACTACAAAATCGAATGAGAAGTTATCAATCTGGTAACGCACGAGAGTCACTAAATGGGTACCTGAATCTATCTGTGCGCCTCTTTTCAAGTCTCAATGGTCCCCACCATATAACCTACTGGCTGGCTACATATCCATCTTTTTCATTCTCCGCCTTTGTATAGGGAAATAGACATCGGAAATATGCCCAGAACCAAGGTTGTAACATAATTAGTTATTATTAACAACTAATTGCATTACACGGTCACCAATAAAAAAACAAGTAAGGAGAGTAAGATTACAAGTGGGTATGCCACCACCTTTCAAATATACCAGTAATTAGGAGTTGTCTTGTAGTTTCGGATAATGTATTTTGAAAATTGGACCAAACCCACAGTCGTCTACAAGTTGTCTAGCATGTGGAAATCTAGAAAGTGCGGCATACATTTCATGAAGTTGGCTTACACTACTTCGATGTTTTAGAGATTTCTGCCTCTCATTTGTCGAGATTGAGATTTTCAGTTTATGATCACTATGTACTTTTGAAAAACCGGGGTCCTATCACCCATAATTCGCTGAAAATCATCGGAGTACATCTTCAACACACATGTACACAAAATCATCACAAAACAATCCATTTTATGCAAAAAAAACTACAATGGATGTAATGTACAAGACCAACAAAAAGAATTAGTCACATTATCTATCAAACTACAAAAAAATAATCAAACAATCCAAAATTATCCATCTAAATACAATCTCTCTGCCAGCAATCTGTCCTAGACATAATACATATTTATTTAATCATTCATCAATCCAAAATTATCAATAACAATACCATATCTAAATCAAGAATCATTCATAAACAACAGCCTCTTTGATTCAATCAACAAAATATCATAAATTCAATCAACAATGTCTCAAACTACCAAACAACATACAAGGACACATTATAATCGACCTAACATCTACAATTTAATCATAATCAAACTCAAATTAAATTTAAACCCTGGAATTTGAAACACTCACCTTGGAGGATTTTGTTGATGAAACACGAAATTGAAAAAGGGAAATACTTCACCGGATGCAATGAACAAACCCATTGAATTTTAACTCCTAAATCGCATCAGAGAGTCTTCAAATCGAAAGGGGTTGGGAAGAGGAGAAAAATAGAGAAAAATAAGGAAGAAGAAGAAGAAATGGCCAAGTGAAGTCGATTTTGTGGACTAAAACCTATAAAACGGCTGTTGAGTAGCCGTTTGACACTATTCACACAGCTACTGAACAGCCGTATCGTATAGGAAAAGAATAAGAAGATATCATAGTGAAGTTTCTTCCTTATGCTATCCCTTCCCTACATATGAGGGATAGGTAAGGGATGGAGGGCACCATCCTGCTGACTCTAACTTCCCAGTTTCCACTTTTTTGCAACCTAAAATCAGTAAAATAACATTGAATTATCAAATATGGAACAAAATCTGTGCTCCTAAGTCCTAAACCCAAAACCCTTTCTCAATCTTCATCCCCTTTACAAAACCCAAATTCTCCCGTTTGTATCATCATTAAACAATCCCCTTGCTGATTAAACAAACCCCTTATTTCATCTCCTCATCAGAAATTTCTTGATGTACGATTTAGCAGAGATGTCGTCTGAGACTTGTTTAAGCTGTGCTCCTTCATGTATGATTCTTTTTCTCGTTTTTAATAATTGATTGAATCTAATTTTGTTGTAAGATTCTAGGGTTTTCATGGGGACGATTATTGTAAGATTTTTAGGGTTTTAAGTGAAATTGGTGATTATTCTTTAAATCTGGGTTTTTTTTAGGGATTTTGAGATGTTTATGTTTGTTAATGCAGCTTATATGCCAAGAAAGAAAGCTGGTCGATTTGAATCGATTTAAGTTATTCTTTGTGATTTCAGTAATACGGAGGATCTTACCAAGGTAAAAATGGATTTCTGAATTCTGTCAAAATTACATACATTTTGTAGATTTGAAATCTTTATACTTACGGGTATTCATTTCATTATCTAGTCAATTAGGTTAATGGAAAATCAGATCATACAAATGGATAGACTCTGAAAGAAGAAACAAAAGTGGTACTTAAAAGAGGAAGATTCTACGAATAGAATAAGGGGAAGGGGAAGTGCAAGGTTAGTTTTAGTTTACTGTTTTCGTCTATGTATTTGTAATTTTACAGTTTATGTTAGATATGTATTGATTGTTTGATTGGGTTTCATTTTTAAATCCTTGTAGTGGTAAGACTTTGAGGAACACGATGATAGCTTTATATTTTGTACAAGAAAACCAAGCAATCAAGCGATGGAAGCTTGACGAGGGTAGATGCAGACAGGTGAATAAATGCAATGTCCTCTGTTTAGTTCTCAATTTTCATTATAGTTTTGTTCCTAAGGTTTCCAATTGTGTATATACAGGTGCTGGAGAAGGATTTGGCAATATGTGAGTTCTTCATTGCCTTAGGAAGTACATAGTCCGTTCTATTTGAAATGGTGATAACCTTACCCTTTTCTTTTTTCAAATCTTTGCCATTCTTTTTTTTTATTTTTTAATATTCTTTTGCTGAATTAAATAGTGATATGTTGGTTGCTTCATTTTATCATGTGATGCTGTAGTGGTTATCTTCCTTCTCTGATGATGTTGGTTTTAAAAACATGGGTTAGAGTTTTTCTTAGGGGTTAATTACAACTTGTATGTCCACGATGTGTTTATGACCTCTTTTAGGTATAAAGGAATTGGAATGGATGATCAACCACTGAATTGACATGTGTCATGTTTTCTTACTTTTGCTTCATCTGCACTGACTTTACTTTTGCTTGATTTGCATTGATTTGTTAGACTTCACATGTTATAAGGTCTAAAAATTGTACATCTGAACCCCTAAGTAATTCATTTTTAAGTTGTTAACTGACTTGTGCTTCTTGTTATCTTAAATTTCGTTTTCCTTATGTTGGTGATCTTGTAGTTGTCATGGATATTTGTTTTTCATTCCTTGTGTAGTGGTTCAGATCTGTTTTATCTCAGGGTTATGTGGAAATAATGCTAGCTAGTACCTCCATCTGTCTTTAGGACCTCTTATAAATCACTAGTTTTAGTATTGTTTTTTCTGTGCTTAAATGATCATAATAGCTTCAACAAAACGTCAGTTTCATTCTTCTTTTTTCATGTTTTCATTTTTGATTTTTTTTTCTTTTTAATCTGTGTCTTATTTTATTTTTACTTTTCTTTCAGGTTTGTTGTTGAAAGTGGAGATATCAAACACAGTAAAGATGTGAATGCTCTTTTGAAAGGTGTGGTAAAAGATCTTAACTTCGAGCTGTTTGTTTTGTATTTTGTGATTGCTTGATTGGTTTGATCTTTGTTAATTCCAAACCTTAACTTTGGGGAACTTTTTTCAGGTTTAATGTCGAGTTTTCTAGTGATCGAGTGGGGAAATGAGTTTTGGACTAGTGTGAAACTGAGCTGTAGTGATTGTTTCATTAGGAATTGGCTTTATTATATACGGAGTAGTTAGGTTGCGGAAGAATATATTTGAAACGGTAGAGTTATTAATCACATTTTAGATATTTATGGATTGCATGTTTAGTGGAACTCTGATAATGATGTGTTTTGCTGCTTCAAGCAAATTCAAAATCCTACAGCAATTATGGTTGCAAGAACCGTTGTTGCTCAAGATGATTATTTATATCAGTGGAGATGGTACAACATCTACAGTTTTAGTTGGTGAACTGATGAAGCATTCTGAACATTACATTGATGAAAGCAAGAATAGCATGTTTAAGGATATTTTGTTTCGAAGAAAGTTGTTTATTTGAATGCTCTATATTGATTGTTCTGCCATGTGTATTTAACTGGTGGTGGTGTGCAACTTATTGCCATGAAATATCAATTATGTGAATAGTTGATAGTGGCTTCATAGGGGTGGAGAATTTATTTGTTCATATCTGTATAGTGCCGCTGTTGAAGATATTTCAGCTGTAGTTTCTCTTTTGAGATTTTTACTGATCCATTGCTCCTTCCAGGGATGCATCCAAAAGTTCTGGATGTTCACTTCCTGGAGAAATTTAAGACTTCCATGGTAATGGGCAATGAACCCGATAAAGAAATTCTGAAAATGGTTGGAAGAACCACTTTGAGGATCAAGGTATAATTTCATTTTTAAGTTTTTGCTCTTCTGCTTAGCATCTTATGCAACTTTTCTTGTTTGCTGTTATTAATGGGGTTAGTACTCTTGCACATTTCATAATCTGTCTTGCTGAATTTTGTAGTTGTGATTCCTTTTTTTGTTCTCTGGGTTATTTAAAGATTGAAACATAACCACTTTATGGATACATAGGATTTTGGATAACATTCCAGGAGGGATGGAACACATGCCACCAGTTATGAACATGGTTTCCACTATGTTTTTAAAAGAAACTGCGCTGGGGTAAGTAGCTGATACATTAATTTCTTTTTGGGGGCTCTTAGTTTTGTGGTTCTTATATCAAGTTTCTTGTGCAGTGCAAAGATGAAAAATATTAAACCATCTTAGCTTCAATGTCATGTATCACATGGATATTGGATCTCGAGACCTATATGGCCCGCATTGTTGGATTTGAGGTTACTCCAAACAAGTATAATAGATTTGTTCTCTCCTTGCAACGTTTGATGATTTGATTTTTTGTGTTCATTTTTGTTGACATGATGATGCGCTACCCTTTTTCATCCTGGCATCAATTCATTGGTATTTTTTTAATTTCACGTCTTAAAATCAAAATACAAAAACGACCTGAGTTCAGGATTTGAGACAATTTAGTTTCAAATAAACTAAGAAAAAGGGTTACCAAAATAAAGAAGAAAGAACAAGTTTATAAAAGAGGAACATATCAGGAAATAGTGTAGAAACAAAGAGGGAGTGAATGGAAGAGTGTGAATTGCACTCAGAGGAGAGACTCATTTTCCTTATACACATTTTATGCAGTTAAAACTATAATCTTAATACGTAAAATATCTTGATTACAATTCACTATCATATTGCACAGACTACTTGTTCTGTTAACCTCATTTTAACGCACCTCTCAAGCAAGCGCGTAGGTATGTGGCATACCTAGCTCGTCGAGGAAAGAGTTGGATGGACTAGGAAATCCTTTTGTTAGAATGTCTCGCGTACCTAGCTTGTTGAGGAAAGAGTTGGATGGACTAGGCAATCCTATTGTTAGAATGTCTCGCATACCTAGCTCGTCGAGGAAAGAGTTGGATGGACTAGAAAATCCTTTTGTTAAAATATCTGCAATCTAATTTCCTTCAACAATATTAACCACAATAACTCACAGATTTCATGAGCAATAGCTCTAAACTTCGTCTCTGCACTACACCTAGCCAAGGTTTTAAAAAGCAAAAGCGTGGGACGAAGCGCTCTCATACCAAAGCGTAAAGCGAAAGCGAGCTTTTTGAAATATATAATAATATATATAAATAAGAAGTTATCAACCTAATAAAAGAAAACTACGAAGTTCAGATATAATGAAAGGAACAATTAGACTAACTAAACATATGGCATACTGATATTGCATATACTACCCAAGAGATATTTAAAAATACTAGCCACGGATTTCTGCATCATTTATATCATCATGTAGATAGTCATCGTCATCATGATCATCATGCCCTATAAATTAGGTTTATTAGTATTTAGTTAGAAAACGTGAAACAGGCCCTGGGCTTCAAAGGCCGACTTTTCACTTTCTAATATAAACCAATTCGTAAAGTGGCGCTCTAGAAGCGCCTAGGACCTGAAGCGCAAAAAAGCGCGCTTTTAAACCACGCACCTAGCTATCACAGGTTGCTTCTTGCTGCGCCAAGTTATCAGGTTTCCTCCCGAAAACGAGTAATAGCCAGAGTGGAAAATGCGATCAATCACTGAGACTGCCCAGTTAGCATCAGTGTATGCCTCACCTCTCACCTGATCATTCTCCGAGAATAACAAACCTTTTGCTGGTGCAGATTTTGGGTAGATGTGTCTCGTTTGTAGCATGCATAAACTGACATACAACACTCATATAGTACCCTATCAGCCTAGCTAGATGGGTGCTGAGAACAGCATTTTGGTGGATGTATTCTTTACCTGAATTTTGTCCTGAAGATGAGGGGAGGAAAGACAATTGACATTTTGGTGGCTTTGTGGGTTCTTACAAACCAAAGATAGATTAATGCAGATATTAATGCTTGCAATTCTCTTAATGGGTTGTTGGTTTGGCTTTTCTGTTATACCAAAACTTAGAATTTGAATCAAAAAGAAAGAATTTGGTTCTGAACATTTTTCTTTTCTATCAATATTTGCATATACCAAAGTGGCATGTATTGGACTATTGCTTGTACTTGTAGAGTCTCAGTCTGTGCAACGACTTCTGTGTCTTATTTTGAAGCTCTTTCTTTTATATCAGTCGAAGTCTTAGTCAAGTCGTGCGCATACAAGCATCAGTTTTCCCTTTTCATTTCTGTAAAAAGAACAGTCTTAATATCTACAACTTGGACACCCTTGAGAATTCCAGCATATGTCTTCATGTTCTTGTCTTCGTCCTTTTTGTCACTTTTTTCACTCCATTGTTGGAGATATAGCAGCATCAATAGTTTTATCTGATGTTTAAATTCTGCTTCCAGCTTATTGTGTTCTCACTTGGCTATTCCCAAAATTCTATCAATCATGAATACAAAGGTTTGGGATGAGAAGAACCCTCAATTAGTTACAAGCAATCCAACCACCAAAGTCAGGCTTCAAGGTGGTACAGTTCCACTGGAGGTTGATGCAGATAAGGATGTCGTATTCACATGACTTTTCTTTTCAGGTACTTCTCTTTTCACACCTTTGCATTCTGTCTGTGTTTGTTTTCTTTTTTAACTTAGGTTTGTTTTAGTAGGCTAGTGACATCAAATGGGTTTCACGTTGAGATACCTACCTCCTCATGAATGATGGATCAGATCCACTGGTTCTCCATGATCAACTCACTGATATAGCTGCTATGATTGTGATGAGGACTCTATACCGAGACATTGCCAACTACAATCAGTTGGAGACCCAAGCCGAGGCTCAGGAAGAAACCGGATGGAAACTTGTGCATGGTGATGTTTTCAGGGCACCTATTAAATCTGGTGGACTCTGTGACATTGGAACCGGGGTTCAGATTTTTGGAATGTTACTTGTGATGATGATATTTGCACTACTAGAATTTCTTTCCCCATCCAACCGAGGTGGCTTGATGAGTGCCATGGTCTTCATGGGTATCTTTTTGAGGTTTCTGTTCAGGCCGTTTATATAAAAAGTTCAAAGGCACAGAACGGAATAAAAACACTTCGAAAACAAAAATCGTGTTCCCTGGGTTACATTTCTCCATCTTCTTTGTTCTGAATGCACTTACCTGGGGAGAGCAATCGTCAGGTGCAGTTCCATTCAGTAAATTCAAAATCCTCCAGGAGTCTGGATATTGTGAGATGGATATGAAATGTATTCCTATTGTCCCTTTTTTTTCTCATTTTCTGTCAATCCTCCAGGCTCCAGCTTCCACAGAAATTTTTTTTTTTTAAAAGCTTGAGCACCTTAACTTCAATGTATCATCTCACTAATGGGTATATGATAAAAAATGCAATATTAACTTCTGTCGTAAATTCAAAATGTAAAACATGAGATGCATCGTTCTGAACACTCTAATTATACATACTCAATGACCTGAATGCAACCTTTTTGTTTCGAGATGGTGAGCCAGAAATAAGCTTAATCTCTCGTCAATACAAGTTACGACAATGTTCCATCCAAAAGCTTTATCAAAGATGCTATTATTTGCTATTGTTAATCTCTCGTCAGTACAAGTTATGAAAATGTTCCAAAGGAAAAAAGCTTTGTCCCTGCCACTGTACAGAAGCCCAGTCATATCTCCACCTGAGTTCCATGATATGAAATCCCTCATCTTGCGAGTTTTGAATTTAAATGGTGACCTTTAAATTACTAGGAACATGGCATTACCATCATTATATTTCAATAATTAGTGGTTATGAAATATCTAAAATTAGACACTAAAAGAAAGAGGAAAACTTACACGCTCCATGGTTTTACCCTCTTCTTGTGTGACTGTTATAAGCTGTGTACTTGTGAGGAATGTTGCGTATTCCAGGGTTATTCATTAGCATTAAAACAAAATCAAAAATCTGAAAAGAAACAAATAAGAGGGAAAAACTAACAAAATCTTGATTTATTTATATTTTTAATCAATGGTGAGTTTCAAACTCAGGTTATGGTATTATCATCCACTCACTACTACTATACTGCAGTTACATCGGCCTCAATTATTTTGTTTCTTTTGCATTCGACTGTGAGACCTTCTTTTAAGACCAGAGAGTTGATTTTCCCAAACCGATTTCGGAAACTTTAATGTTTGCATAACTTCCAACTTATGCTTAAGTTCGCAGTCGTAATTATAACGCGAAACGGGATCAGAAAGCGTCTCATAGGCTTTACGAAGCTCGACAAATCTTTGAGTTAATTCTTGTTTTCTCGAAGGGTCAGGACAAATGTCAGGATGATATTGTAGAGCCATTCTTCTATAAGCTTTCTTTATATCTTCATAATTGACATTCTTGTTTGCATCAAGTGAAAGTACCTCGTAGTAATTAGTTTTTCTTTCGATGCTCAAGGAATTGCAAATGCTGTTCATTCTACACGAAGTTGTAATCGGCCTCTTGTTGCACAGATTTTCTGGCCCTATCGATAAAAAATCTGATTTTCCTAGATTATGTTGCAAAGCTAAAGAAATCTCCATTAGATACAATTTTAGTTAGCTAGATGCTAGTCTGGATAAACTAGTAGCAGTTTCATTTTTGTTGCAAATGTTTTAGCTTTTATATTTAAGAGACTTCAGGTGGTTTGATATGCATCAAAACTTTATAAGATTTCTGGCATATTAATTGCCTACTTTTTTTCCCTTCCGATATGCCGATCATTTGTCGCATCATCATAATGAGAATCCATTGTAAATCCATTGAATCTATTCTATTAACCAGTTCAATACAAAGTATACACCTTCTCTAATTAATATATAGCGTCCATGGCGCTGTTCTATTTGGCTAATGATGTTGTTAACAGCTAAAATTCAATCAAATGGATAAAAGAAATAGCATACCAAAGGATACAGTACTCAAATTATGATTTTGTTTCCTTTGGGTGGACTGTGAATGTTATGGGTTACTGAACCTAAAAACCAAATGTTGAGATGTGTTTTGTGATTTTCCACTGTAAGCTCTTGAATGACCAAGGATCAAATATTTGGAAATTGTTTCCGCAGTACTTGTCGTTAGAGGTCCGTCTACCATGTCCAACACCCTTAAAATGATTCAAGATTCACGCATTTGAGTCATTTTAGAATCCAATTCCACTAGAAAACTACTAATAAGTTGCATCTCATCTGCCGTTCTTATGACGAAAAAAATCTGGCTATCACAACATGAGATTTTTGTGCCTAATTCATTGAGAAGATTTCAAGTAAGCGACAAGGCAATGCAAATTTGTTTCATCATACTATTTCTCACCGAGGTCCCAAGCATGTCGATAGCCATGAGCTGGGAAATGGAAGTGATTCGTATACAGAGGCTGCAGTGGCGGAACTGGAAAATCAAGGTGGGGTGGCTTGAAAACTAATTGCATTGCTAGGTGTGGCTTAAGCCTATGGTTTAGGCTTGATATTTTTTGGCCAAACTTAAAACCATAGTAAAAATTTAATTTTTTCTAGACTTTGGGCTGGCTTAAGCACTGGCGGAACTGCGTGCAGACTTGGGCTGGCTTAAGGCCACAACATTAGGGTACAATCTCACGCTAGTCTAACATAGTAGGATTATCAAGTTTGTTATTTGTTTTATAAGAATAAATTAGGAGACCTAATACAGGGGCTTCATATTCTAACTGAGAGATTTGGTTTGTATTTGTAGTGACTGAAAAAATGATAAGTGAGTGTCCTAGGGCAATTACAAATGTCTAAATTACCTTTATCAAATAATAACTAAACGGAACCTAACCTTATTCTATTTTAATATCAAATCAATTTCTTCTCCATCTCCCTAATCGCAAGAAGAAACCCCAATTGAAAACATTTCCTCATCTTCGGTTAATTAACTTACAGTTGTCAATTAAAATCTATGTTAAAAATGAGGAAAAAAAAGGTTGAAAAAGAATGTTGTTACTCCAATCAACAACATCCTCCAACAATTAATGAAGGTCTAATCGATCAAGAACAAGAATTTCAAACCCCACAACCACCGGTCGTATCAATTGGCATAGTTCATGTGAGATATGATTTGAAAAACCCATTTTTTGGCATCGACTAAGCTTTCAATCGCAGACGTTTCATCAACAATTCTACTAATATTAGGTCGTATTTACAAAGAACAGGTGAAAGACAAGTGTTGTCTCCATGGAGCCTCCCTATGAACCCTAGTTAGTAAGTTCGCGAATGATTCGCGAATCATTCGCGAATTTTTCCGTATCACGAATTTTACCGTCTTATTCGCGTACGTTTGCAACTCCGAACCCAAGTCGCGTATTATGTGGCATTTCCGAATTATTCGCGAACCGTTCACGAATTTTACGTATCCCGAATGATACGTCCGCTTAATTCGCCATAAATTCTTTAGCTTTTACTTTTCAAAGACTCCATTTTTTGGGATTTACTGCCTCCCGAGCATACACGACCGAATAGTAGACGTGTTGTGATTTTTATGAAACAAAAACGACTGAAGAGATTTGAAGGTGAAGGTGAGAGAGATCTCAAACTCACTAACCAAGCATCTAAACCACCATATGACGTCCTCTTGGATAACTAATGTTGTATATATTATTAATATCATCATATTAAGTTTATTTTTTCTTTAAATAACTCACACATATGCATAAAAATTGGTCTATGACCTTATAAATACAAATTATTTGTTATATATAGATACCGAATTTTCAGAGCCGAACTCACATTTATAAATCGAATCATACACGTACGTATGCCGTTCCGAATTACTGACGAATCACGTCTCGTTGACCGAATTTTGGACCGAATCTGAATTTTACAAAACCGTATAATACTCGTACGTTTGCCGTTCCGTACGTTTGCCGAATCCCGAATTACTAACTAGGCTATGAACATGGAAACTAGAGTTGGTAGACAGGTTGTCTTATGGGAAAGGCAGACTAGGCGGCTGTAGGGGTGTGCAACGGACGGACGGTTGCGGATTAGGGGTCACCCGCAACCAAACCGTCAAAACTGCGGATTTGAAAAATCAAACCGTGACCGGCCCAATCACCCGCGGATTTTACATCCGCGGATCCGCGGATTGTGCGGTCCGGTTGCAGATTAACCGCGGATTAGGGATAAAAAAAAAAAAAAATTTGGGCATGTCTTTGGCATGAGGCCCAACTCTCTCTGACTCGCAAGTAAGTTGTTGGAAAGGTCCTGAATAAGCAAAAAAATTAGCTGGGCTTGCTTGACATCAAAAACAGGTCCTGAATAAGCTATTGCAATTAGCTGGGCTTAGTGACCATCACATTCAATTAGCTGGGCTTAGTGGCTTATAACTAATGGAGAAGAGTCAGATGCGGTGCGGTTGAATCCGCGGTTTTCAATATTCAACCGCACCCAAACCGCTAAAACGTGCGGATTTGAGAATCCCATCCGTGTCCGGCCCATACGTCTTGCGGTTTGGGTGAAATCCGCAATTTTGCGGACGGATACGGGTCAAATCCGCGGTTCCGGTTTTTATGCTCACCCCTAGGCGGCTGCCTAGGCCCCAAACTATTGGGGGCCCATTTTTTCTATTATTTATTATAGTCAAGTCAACCTGTGACATTTATAAATGTTGATAAAGAGTTTTACGGCACTTATTTAAGTTACGGCTGATTGTCACGCTTATGGTTGTTACTAAATATTTTTAACAGCTATAAACATCATTAATGTTTTAATTCTTGAAATCGTAAAATCCATTTCAGGGTATTTTATGCCTAATTACAAGCTTAGAACCCACGTGTTTGAGGGTGAAACCGATTTCTGCTGATTTTGGTAATTTCGGGTGTGTGGGTGAGAAACGACTTTAAACCCTAAAAAATGTACTACAAGGGAGTACTTTAGATTCGAGAGATCAATCTGTACAAATCTTGCCTAAACCAAGAAATGACCATTGCAGACTTGCTTCGGTCACAAAGTGAAGGAGAAGGGTTGGTTTTGGGAGGAAAGCGAAGAGAGTATTGAGACCAGAATAGTTGATTCTGGAAGAGTAGTTGTTTCACGACTTGTATCAGAAAGTGGGAACCTAACAGATGGAAAGCTAGCAAATATTTTCTGAGTGTTGTATCCTCCTGACCTGAACTTGTTGTTCGGTGGAAATAGGTAAGACCTATTTATACAAGTCGAAGTGAAACGTACTTTGGTCTCGTAAGAAATGGAAAACGGATGAGTAAATGGGAGGAGGTGGTAACCGGTAACGCCTGGAATTGATGTTCCATAAAAGAAATCGTTTCGCCATTACTCTGTGTATTTACTAACCGCCTCATCCTTATGACACTGTCTTATAACGGGCGTAGTGTACGCCGCACGCTGTAAACCGCCAAACCAATACCCAATTAGCATCTCCCAGTTTGTGACATGTGCTGATGTCTCGAGTGTTTTCTTGGAAAACATGTAGCATGTTGTTGTTCGGCAAGTTGAGCTTGGGAGACTTGCCGGCTCGGTGGTGACCTTCGACGGTCGAGATTTTGCATCTTGAGAGGAAGGGTAGCCGTTGATTATTGCAACCCTTCGTTTGGTATCCAGTGGCATGAAACCATGGCCGGTACACTTTAATATGGCCTAGTTTAGGCGCGGCCAAAATTTAGGGTTTTGGCTTTGTTTGGGCGCAACCAAACTAGGGCTTGGCGTCGGGCCAAAGGTTGCCATGCGTTAGCTGGTAACCTTGGACGACTAAGATCTGCATCTTAGATAGAAAAGTGGTCTTTGATTTTCGCAAGCCTTTGTTTTGGTAGACGCATAGGGAAGGCCGGGATGGTATGGCGCGGCAAGGTGGTTGGCATGCCATTGGCACATGTGGCATGGCTGGCATGCCTAGGCGCGGTTTGGGCGTGGCCAAAACAAAGGTTTTGGCATTGGGCCAAAGGTTACCATGCGTTGGTTGGCGACCTTAGATGGCTAAGATTTGCATCTTAGATGGAAGGATTGTCGTTGATTGTCGCCAGCCTTTGTTTTGGTAACCGCATAGGGAAGGCCGGCATGGTATGGCGCGGCAAGGTGGCTGGTATGCCATTGACACATGTGGCATGGACGACATGTCTTAGCGCGGTTTGGGCGTGACCAAAACTAGGGTTTTGGGCCAAAGGTTACGATGCGTTGGTTGGCGACCTTGGACATCTAAGATTTGCATCTTAGATGGAAGGATGGCCGTTGATCGTCGCAAGCCTTTGTTTTGATAACCGCATAGGGAAAGCCAGCATGGTATGGCACGTCAAGGTGGCTGGCATGCCATTGGCACATGTGGCGTGGCTGGCATACTTTGACGCGGTTTGGGCGTGACCAAAACTAGGGTTTTGGTGTTGGGCCAAAGGTTACCATGTGTTGGTTGGTGACCTTGGACGGATGAGAATTGCACCTAAGATGGAAGGGTGGCCATTGATTGTCGCACGCCTTCGTTTTGGCATCCGTGAAGGTAAGGCCGGCATGGCATGGCTTAGGCGAGGCAGGGTGGATGAGCGGCATGCCATTGGCACATGTGGCATGGTCGGCATGCCTTGGCGTGGTTTAGGCGGGGCCAAACTAGGGTTTTGGCGTTGGGACAATGGTTACAATGCGTTGGTTGGTGACCTTGGATGGCTGAGATTTGCATCTAAGATGGAAGGGTGGCCGTTGGTTGTCGCAAGTCTTCGTTTTGGCAGCCGTGAAGGGAAGGCCGGCATGGTATGGCGCGGAAAGGTGGCTGGCATGCGATTGGCACATGTGGCATGGACGGCATGCCTTGGCGCGGTTTGAGCGTGACAAAAACTAGGGTTTTGGCGTTGGGCCAAAGGTTACCATGAGTTGGTTGGTGACCTTGGACGACTGAGATTTGCATCTAAGATGGAAGGGTGGTCGTTGATTATCACACGCCTTCGTTTTGGCAGCCGTTAAGGGAAGGCCGGCATGGCATGGCTTAGGCACGACAAGGTGGATGGCGCGGCATGCCATTGGAACATGGGGCATGGTCGGCATGCCTTGGTGTGGTATAGGCACAACCAAACTAGGGTTTTGGCATTGGGCCAAAGGTTACCATGCGTTGGTTGGTGACCTTGGACGGCTGATATTTGCATCTAAGATGGAAGGGTCGCCCTTGATTGTCACACGCCTTCGTTTTGGAAGCCGTGAAGGGAAGGACGTCATGGCATGGCTTAGGCGCGGCAAGGTGGATGACGCGGCATGCCATTGGCACATGTAGCATGGTCGGCATGCCTTCGCGTGGTTTAAGCGCGACCAAACTAGGGTTTTGGCATTGGCCCAAAGGTTACCATGCTTTGTTTAGAGACCTTGGACGGCTAAGATTTGTATCTAAGATGGAAGGTTGGCTGTTGATCATCGCACGCCTTCGTTTTGGTATCCGCATAGGGAAGACCGTCATGGTATGGCGCAACAAGGTGGTTGGCATGCCATTGGCACATGTGGTGCGCTGGCATGGTTGGCATGCCTTGGCGCGGAGGTGCGGCTGGCATGGCATGCCATTGGCGCAGTGGTGCGGCTGGCATGGTTGGCATGCCTTGGCACGGAGGTGCGGCTGGCATGGCATGCCATGGGCGCAGTAGTGCGGCTGGCATGGTTGGCATGCCTTGGCGCGGAGATGTGGTTGGCATGGTATGCCATTGGCACAGTGGTGTGGCTGGCATGGTTTGCATGCCTTGGCGCGGTGATGTGGATGGCATGGTCTGCCATTGGCACAGTGGTGCGGCTGGCATGGTTGGCATGCCTTAGCGCGGTAGCATGAGAATTAGGGTTTGGCATATATGATGTCAGTCAGTTTTAAGGGTTCTGACGTGGAACATGACCAATGTAAAAAAAAGGGTACCCCGGTAATTCTTGCGTAGGCATGCTGATTGATTCAAAAAAATTTCTAATGGTCATAGTGACGTCATGTCAGATATGCAGTTTTACGATTTTGACCCTAAGCTAAAAACCACCATCAACATTAAGTCCCCTGCTTAGCTCGGAACAGGAGCATTATTGCGAGGTAAGCATAACATGGTGACAGGCGAGGACAAAAATCGAAATGACAGGTCATGAAAAGATGGTCAGGAAAGTCCGACTAACATTTTTCGATAGGTAAGGAGAGTTCATGATCCTCATGTTTGGCGGCCTTGCGTATATTCTATTTGTGGTGTAGACCGTGAAGTGGCGAGATGAAGATCGTCGGCTTAGTCTGGCCATGTATCACCTTGGTTGGGTTAGGGAACATGATGACGCTGGCTTGACGAGTTGTTAGTGTTGGCGCGGCAAGTCATGGCGCGGACGACTTGGCATGGTGGGGCTAAGGCAAGGCGCGGTTTGGTGAGGCAAAACATGTGGACGGCTTGGCGTGGTGGGGCCAAGGCATGGTGCAGACGTCTTGGCATGGTGGGGCCAAGGCAATGGCGCGGTTTGGTGAGGCAAAGCATGCGCGGACGGCTTGGCATGGTGATTTGTCTTCGCGGGCCCGGTTGCCTCTTTTCCTTACTTGACTCAAATAGGAAGTCCTTTCCTGATTCAAACTCCCAAGTACCACGCCTATAAAAGGGGGTCGGCCTCTCCTTTTATTTCACACCTTTGTATTTTTTTTTATTCTAGCCGTGTGGTAACAGTAAAGCGGACGAGCGAATCCCAGGTATGTCTTCCAGCACTTCCTCTTTAACTTGTTTTTCTTGTTTTCTTCAGTTAGTGCAAACCCTAGTTGTAGGCATACCATTTCATGAACTTGTAAAAATATCGTTCTTTTGTGTTGGTATGTATCCTAGCCGTAAATATGCTTTGCGTTAACTTGTATTAACATTTAGGCGTGAATACCGTAGTAATGTTGGCCGCCTCAATTGCTGTGCAAAGTAGGCATGCATGAGCTAGTAACTGTCATTCCCTTCCCGTGAAAACCTAGCTCCTAGGGTTTCCTCCCTTTTCCTGGTGTGCCCGTGTGTATTGTTCCCATGATGGGGCGCGCCTCCTCGTCCGAGCGCAAATTTCCTGCTGCAGGGTACGGCCTTGGCATGAGGTGGTGATGCAGGGTCTGTCAGTCCCCATTTCTTTGCTCATGTGCGTTATGACTTTGCAACAAATTGGTTTGCGTCCAGGATGGATCTCCTGTGTCTGATAAAATAATTTCCGTGCACTTTTCGTAATAATTTCTCTTCGTATTGTTCCATTGTAGTTATTTCTAAGGTGAAAGTAGCGTGAAAGAATTTCGTTAGGATGTCATTTGAGAAAAGTTCTGCCGTACTGAAAGATGTTGGCAATTCCAAGACAAACATAGACTATGAGTTCTTTACAACATCCACCACAATTAGGAAAAATCATCCCAAGTATGTGTCGATTCTTCTGATTGGTCCCGAAAGTGAAGGAGAGGCCCGGTTAATTCGGACTGGAGGTGTAATAAGGTTTTGTCTTCAGAGGAAAGAGTATTATGCTTCTCCCATTGACTTAGAATCTGTGTGAGTCTGTTGCGTCCCTTTGAGAAATGGATGCGATTCATGATAAGCCAGGAATGTGTAAAAGCCAGTTTGACCAATGCGCAGATTATTGATGCTGTCGCGGCTTCCGCAATGCTTCAAATTAGGAAAGATATTCTAGGCTTGGTTGCTTTTATTTCCAGATGGTATCCGGACACTCACACGGCCATATGCAGGTGGGGTGAAATGACTATCTCTTTAGAGAGCATGGCCGTCTTGCTGAACCTTCCCGTAATAGGAAACCTCGATGTCAAGTTGTCTGCAGATGAAGAAGAAATGCGCGCCGCTTTGGTTGCGAAATCAAAAGGATTCGTTCGGAAAGTAAATGAGACGAGGTGCTTCTATGGCTGGTGGGTGTCTCAATGGTTTCCTGATGAGTTGGAGCCAAATCAGAAAAATAGTACACTTCATGTCGCAGCGTTCTTGGCTCTTTGGTTATCCAGAGATATTTTCGATGACGACTCTGGTAAGAAGGAGATAAGACAGGAACTTATCAAGTTTGCCATAAAATTGGCAAAAGTTTTTGTTCTCCCTATTGGCATCTTTTTTCTTGGTTCTCTGTACACAAACTTGGATCATCTAGTTGCGGACATGTGCACTTCAAATGTCCACATGAAAGTGGATTCGTATATTCATGCCGTCTTTCTCCAAGCGTGGTTGTGGGAGCACTTCGAAAGGTATGCTCCAAAACTGTTGGTCGTACTTCCCGAGTCTTGGGGTGGTTCTAGGATACTGCGCTGGTTGAATAGGCGCCCAAAGATTGGTTCGAACCTGGTTGGATTCCTTGACAACTCGCACACGGTCAATTTTCGTCCATGGTCTTCGATGCATGTGTCCATAACTCAGACCAATACCTTTGCTCCTTCTCCGAGCATGTCTTTGTCTTCTGATAAAGAGGATATGAGTGTTGGAGAGATGGTGTTCATGTGAAGCTGCACGCCCGGTCATGTGCCGTCTTTCTTTCTAGGATCTTGCAAAACAGTTTCTTACAATATCGATAGGGCGGTTCGGAATATGGGTTTTGACCAAGGGGTCCCACTCGTTCGTCAGCCGTTTCTTCCAGAAGACTCGTTTCCAACTGTTCCCGATGCTAGTGTTCTTGTGTCGGGTAAAAGTCTCCCTTTTCCGCTCGCGGAACAAAATCCATCAACAACCTCCAAATATAACATATTTTGGCAGGATGAGTTTCTCTCTATCCATGGATTCGTGAATGATGTGGTAGAAAACCGTCGCGGTAAGCCTTCTCCTGCGGTTTTAGTGGAGAATCCACTGTTGAGGGATCCTTCTTCGACCAAGCGAAAATTCGTTAGCCCGAATGCAGATAGTCCCCAAGTGAAGGAGCGAAGGTCTAAAATCCATGCAGACGGTTCCCAGTCAGATTCGACAGCCCTACCGACTTTCAGTTCATCTAATATGCGGGTACTTATGCTTTTCCTCTTGATTTTAGTTGGATCGCGTATATCCTTGTTTATTTTCTGAGTATCCGTCTTTGTATCTTGCCCAGGGTCTCTGCATCGTGAACATCTTTACCAAACTTGCAAGTAGTTAGAAAACATCGTTTCTCAAGACGGAGGGTGGCGGTGCTGAGCCTATCCATGGTGATGGAGAACCCAAGAAGGATGAAAGTTCAGAGTCCAGTGATGGAGAGAGTAGTTCTCCCGACAGCAGTGCTGAATCTTCCTCTAGTCGGTCTGAAAGCGAATTAGTGAGTCTCTCGCATGTTTTTTCTTATTTCCTCTCTTCCTTTCTCTTTGGAAAATATCTAATCCGTGATATCATAGGGGGAAGTTGTTTCTGAAGATGGCACTGAGACGGAGACTGGCGGAGATACAACTTTGTCTCCAACTGTGACAGCCGCACCGGGCGACCTTGAAATGGATGTTGATCGAGATGAAAACGTCGTTGTGACTCAGACAATGGAGAGTACTTCAGTGACCGCAGGTGCAATTGTCGTTAGGAATCCCTTGTCGGTTGATGATGCAGTCGCGGGCGCCACTTTCAACCCTCCATATCTGGTTCCTCATACAGACCATGTGTTGATCGGGGGATTTAGCGTGCCATCCAAACACGCGGCGCTATACACCAGGATATGGGAAAGCTACGGACATATCGCCACGACCAAGAAAATTACTAGTCCATTTGCGTTGGTTAAGCGTGTGGATGAAGCTTTGTCTTCGATTGACGACATGTGCAATATGACTGGTAATACTATTTCTGAGGATGTAGTCTCGAGCTGGAGGTTCCATCGTGACACGTGTCTAAACTTCGAGTTCAATGTTCCTTGGTTCGTTGAAGGTTTCTCTGAGGTTGAAAAGTTGCTGGTCGAAGGTCCTTCTGCGTATACAGTGAATAAGAAGGAAGCGGAAGTCGAAAAGTTTTCCAAGAAGCTGAAGTTGAAGAGGGCCGCTCTCCAAAGCACGAAAGAGGCTTTTGCCAAGAAGAGCAAGCCATTGTTGAAAAACTTTCCTTGAACTCATTTCTGTCTTCTGAACTTCTTATTTTAGGTTTTTTTTTTGAAAGGCAAATGAAACGCCTAGTTTATGGTTTTGATTTCCTGGATTTTTGGTTTGACAGAAAAATGTTACCTTGAGGGTTTTGGATTATTATTTGGAACGAATAGTTTTTAGAATAACGATGATTTTTGGTTACGATTGCGAATGGTGCAAACATCCCAGGAAAGCCACTGAATCGTGAGCATTGCTTGTCGACAGAGAGCATGTGATGAAACATAACATGTCTATTGGTTTTATCATTCCCGTGAAAACCTGAAGTAGTAAACCACGTATTTTGTCTAGGCAAGACTTACTCGGTTTTTGGATCTCCTGGTGAAAAAGGAATCTCCCGGATGTAAGACCGAGTTTTGTGGGAAACATCGCCGTGACTGTGGAAAGTCCCCAGTCATTCCTTGTCGTGTTGTCGATCCCTGGACGGATAGTTTGCTTCTAACCCCTCGGAAGTCCCCAGACGTCCCTTGCCGTGTCACTACTGGTAATCGAGCCGCCTAGTAGCTGAGTCGTCGATTCCTGAACGGATCGTTTGATTTTACTGTCATGACGTATGGGTCTAGGCATGAGATCGGGGATTCAAAATTGACATCGTGACCGAAAGATCAACCTCCCGTTGTGGTCGCCAATTGTTTGAGGGTGAAAACGATTTCTGCTGATTTTGGGAATTTTGGGTGTGTGGGTGAGAAACGAGTTTAAACCCTAAACAATATACTGCAAGGGATTACTTTAGATTCGAGAGATCAATCTGTACAACTCCGTCCTAAACCAAGAAATGGTCGTTCCAGACTTGCTTCTGTCACAAAGTGAAGGAGAAGGGTTGGTTTTGGGGAGGGAAGCGAAGAGAGTGTTGAGACCAGAATAGTTGATTCTGGAAAAGTAGTTGTTTCACGACTTGTATCAGAAAGTGGGAAGCTAACAGATGGAAAGTTAGCAAATATTTTATGAGTGTTGTATCCTCCTGACCTGAACTTGTTGTTCGGTGGAAATAGGTAATACCTATTTATACAAGTCGAAGTGAAACGTACTCTGGTCTCGTAAGAAATGGAAAACGGTTGAGTAAATAGGAGGAGGTGGTAACCGGTAACGCCTGGAATTGATGTTCCATAAAAGAATGCGTTTCACCATTACTCCCTGTATTTACTAACTGCCTCATCCTTATGACACTGTCTTAAAACGGGCATAGTGTACGCCGCACGCTGTAAACCGCCAAACCAATACCCAATGAGCATCCCCCAGTTTGTGACATGTGTTGATGTCTCGAGTGTTTTCGGAAAACATATAGCATGTTGGTGTTCGGAAAGTTGATCTTGGGAGACTTGCCGGCTCGGTGGTGACCTTCGACGGTCGAGATTTTGCATCTTGAGAGGAAGGGTAGCTGTTGATTATTGCAACCCTTTGTTTGGTAGCCAGTGGCATGAAAGCATGGCCGGTACGGCTTTAATATGGCCTAGTTTAGGCGCGACCAAAAGTTAGGGTTTTGGCTTTGTTTGGGCGCGACCAAACTAGGGCTTGGCGTCGGGCCAAAGGTTACCATGCGTTAGCTGGTAACCTTGGACGGCTAAGATCTCCATCTTAGATGGAAAATTGGCCGCTGATCTTCGCAAGCCTTAGTTTTGGTAGCCGCATAGGGAAGGACGGAATGGTATGACGCGACAAGGTGGTTGGCATGCCATTGGCACATGTGGCATGGCTGGCATGCCTTGGCGCGGTTTGGACGTGGCCAAAACAAAGGTTTTGGCGTTGGGCCAAAGGTTACCATGCGTTGGTTGGCGACCTTGGACGGCTAAGATTTGCATCTTAGATGGAAGATGGATGTTGATCGTCGCCAGCCTTTGTTTTGGTAACTGCATAGGAAACCCGGCATGGCATGGCGCGGCAAGGTGGATGGAATGCCATTGGAACATGTGGCATGGCCGACCAGCCTTGGCGCGGTTTGAGCGTGACCAAAACTAGGGTTTTGGGCCAAAGGTTACCATGCGTTGGTTGGCGACCTTGGACGACTAAGATTTGCATCTTAGATGGAAGGATGGCCGTTGATCGTCGCAAGTTTTTATTTTGGTAACCGTATAGGGAAGGCCGGCATGGTATAGCGCGGCAAGGTGGTTGGCATGCCATTGGCACATGCGGCATGGCCGGCATGCCTTGGCGCGGTTTGGGCGTGACCAAAACTAGGGTTTTGGCGTTGCGCCAAAGGTTACCATGTGGTTGTTGGTGACCTTAGACGGCTGAGATTCGCATCTAAGATGGAAAGGTGGTCATTGATTTTCGTCCGCCTTCGTTTTGGCAGCCGTGAAGGGAAGGCCGGCATGGCATGGCTTAGGCGCGTCAAGGTGGATGGCGCGGCATGCCATTGGCACATGTGGAATGGTCGGCATGCCTTGGCTTGGTTTAGGCGCGGCCAAACTAGGGTTTTGGCGTTGGGCTTAAGGTTACCATGCGTTGGTTGGTGACCTTGGACGCCTGAGATTTGCATCTAAGATGGAAGGGTTGCCGTTGATTGTCGCAAGCCTTCGTTTTGGCAGTCGTGAAGGGAAGGCCGGCATGGTATGGAGCGGCAAGGTGGCTGGCATGCCATTGGCACATGTGGCATGGCCGTCATGCCTTGGTGCGGTTCGGGCGTGACCAAAACTAGGGTTTTGGCGTTGGGCCAAAGGTTACCATATGTTGGTTGGTGGCCTTGGACGGCTGAGATTTTCATCTAAGATAGAAGGGTGGTCGTTGATTGTCGCACGCCTTCGTTTTGGCGGTCGTGAAGGGAAGGCCGGCATGGCATGGATTAGGCGCTGCAAGGTGAATGGCGCGGCATGCCATTGGCACATGTGGCATGGTCGGCATGCCATGGCGTGGTTTAGGCGCGACCAAATTAGGGTTTTGGCGTTGGGCCAAAGGTTACCATGCGTTGGTTGGTGACCTTGGACGGCTGAGATTTACATCTAAGATGGAAGGGTGGTCGTTGATTGTCGCACGCCATCGTTTTCGCAGCCGTGAAGGGAAGGACGGCATGGCATGGATTAGGCGCGGCAAGGTGGATGGTGCGGCATGCCATTGGCACATGTGGCATGGTCGGCATGCCTTGGCGTGGTTTAGGCGTGGCCAAACTAGGATTTTGGCGTTGGGCCAAAGGTTACCATGCGTAGTTTGGCGACCTTGGACGTCTAAGATTTGCATCTAAGATGGAAGGGTAGCCGTTGATCATCGCACGCCTTTATTTTGGTAGCCGCATAGGGAAGGCCGGCATGGTATGGCGCAGCAAGGTGGTTGGCATGCCATTGGCACATGTGTTGCGGATGGCATGGTTGGCATGCCTTGGCGCGGAGGTGCGGGGCATGGTGGCATGACTTGGCGCGGTTGCATGAGAATTAGGGTTTGACATAGATGATGTCAGTCAGTGTTAAGGGTTCTATCGTGGAACATGACCCATGTAAAAAAAAGGATATCCCGGTAATTCTTACTTAGGCATGCTGATTGATTCAATAAATGTACTAATGGTCATAGTGACGTCATGTCAGATGTGCAGTTTTACGATTTTGATCCTAAGCTAAAAACCACCATCAACACAACGATATAACCAAAAAGTGCTAAAAATAATTTGATGCGTTCAACCAAGTTATCGTATAAATTTATCGTCATATATTCTGAATATCTAACTCTCGGCTGGTTTGATAACCCGTAAAAAAACCTAAAGAAAAAAATAGATCGTCTGAAGCACCCTAAATGTGTAAGACGTCCTTGTTTGTAGATGTCCACGTTGTTAGATATCCACATGGTCGGTTATATGGCCTTTTAGATTTTTACTTTCCTTGCGCGCATGGCATCCATAATATGTGTAATTGATTACCATAAGACCCACGCCTTTTTACTTGATGATGATCAGCATACATAGATATTCTCTTTATTTAAATTCCAAATATTTATGAACATCTTCAGTTTGTTGGCATAAATGTTTCATGGTTTTGATCACCTGGAGCCACTAGGCCCACCGCACCATTTGTTTCTTCGGGACTGAATATTCTGCCTTGCTTGTTTTATGATCAAATATTAAAAATGAACACAATTAATGAGTTACTGTTGGTCTTGATAAAACCCAATCGTAAGTTTTCCAAAAACCACTGAAAATTAAGATAAAATTTTACCCAATTATGTTAGGAATCCATTATCACCTAATCGTAAGTAAGTACGGTTGGCTACGAAGGAAAAACCCGACAATAAACCGGTCCGAAAAGTTTTGGTTTGCACGATCTCCATCATGAGGTATGCCAAATTTTGTTTCTCTATTACATAAAGATTCACCCACAACAAATTTCTCATTAAAATCAATCAAGTTTTTTTTGAAAATTTAGGGTTTCAAAAAATTTCCCTTTTCCATCTGCTACTCTTCCTTCCAAAAACCAAATACTAACTCTAATTTTCTATCTCTAACTATAAATCAAAGTCATTGATCTAATTTAATAATAAAAAAATTGACAACAAAACAAGCAAAATTTATTGGTTATGATATACTAGTGCATACATAGTGAGCCGGTTGGAAATCCAATGGGCAAACAAACCATCATACTTTGGCTAAATTATTTTTTCTTACATGCTTAACCATTTTATAGGAAACTATGTTACGAGCTCTAATTACATACAGACAAGACCGGCAAGGGTTTCAACCCGACAAGCATACACACCTATTAATTATAGAATCATCATGTCAAGCAGGACGTATTTTTTGGTTTTTAAGGATATTTACTACATGCAAGTTATCATTTTCAAATATTACCTTCTTGTATTGACATATGTGTGCTTGTTGCATAGTATATAAAATCTCCATGCTTCAGCTTGAGTTATGTTTCTGGCATGTTGAAGGAGTCTCATCGATTCCACGAATCTCCATGTATGATCTAGGATTAAGATTGCAATTCCGAAAATAATATGATTAGGCAACATATATATAGAAGCATCAGTGTTAATCTTAAAGTAACCCTCTGGTGGCGCTAGCCAATGAGGAAAAATAATAATTCGTCTTTCAAACAACATTAACAGTAACAAGTTTGAAATGAAGATGCTACCACTGAAAATATTGTTCTAAATTCCTTATATTTCTAAGTGCATTTGGGTTACTATGCTGGAATACGCTATCACATCTATATTTCCATAAAGCACACATGATATATGCAGCGCAATGTATGGTTTCATGGTTCTTGAACTTGATACAACTTGTTTTGTCTACCCATTTAAGAATCCGGTCTCAAACCGTATTGTATCCACTAGTTATGTTGACCAAGCTTGGAGCAAATTCACACCATATAGAACAAGCAACCAAGCATTACATAAATAAATGAGTTGTAGTTTCTGGAGCTTAATGGAAAAATGGACAAAATTGATCTTATTGAGACCGAATTCTGAAAATTCTCGTTTGAATCGGAAGAATGTTATGAATCAACTTCCAAAGAAAATGTACACGTTTATATGGGATTTTTAATTTCCATAGTTGCAACCAAAACTGTGGGTGGAATTTGCATTTGTTATAGTTGATTATGCTGGGACATCGTGAAAATATAGTTATAAGAAGATTTTGTAGTGAAATGTCCAATGGAGGTTAGAGGCCAGATAAGTTTGTAGCTGAAAATTCTTGTCCAACCCGGAAGAGTATTAGGAGGCAACTTCTAAAGAAAATGTACAAGTTTATATGGTTTCTTTAATTTCTACAGTTGCAACCAAACTGTGGGCGGAGTTTGCATCTCTTGTAGTTGATTATGATGGTATGCCTTAACCATATAATTATAAGCTGATTCAGTAGTGAAATTTCTAGTGGAGGTTAGAGGCCAGATAATTCTATCTTTTCTCGTCAGATCCGGAGGGTCGAGTATTTGTTGTACGTGGTATGGAGTAAACAATTGTTGAAGAAGCATCACTTTCTAAGATTGGTTTTCTTCATCTACAAGTTCAACAACATATTGATAATCATTCAAATTCATCTCTTCTAGATGTAATATTGGGCCGCATGAATTCGGAATCCAACGATGTCTCCAGATATATATGTTTTTACTCTCACCCACTTTCCAGATAAAATTCTTTGCACCTGCTGCAACCCATGGAAAATACTTTCTCAGATCCATGAAGTTCCTGGCTTGAGAGTGTATGTTAACAAGTTTTAACAAGAAAAGTATTTGTTTCTCATTATCATAACCCAAGAGAATCTTGATTATGTAATAGTTGTCATGCCATTTTGGATAAGAGTGCCGAATTATAGAAGGATAAGTTTTTAAAGCCCAAACCTCCATATCTGAAAAGACAAGGGTACGCAAATACACCACAATATTTTATTTATCATCATATAAGTCCTCTTCCGAATGTGATCGTCTATGGACAGAGTCGAGACAATACGAAAATTCGATTCACACTTCGTGTGGTCGTCTATGGATACGAGATCGAGATAATACGACAAAAAAATCACTTGTGTGATTGACTATGGATACAAGATCGAGACGATACGACAACAAAGTGTGTACTTGATAATAGGTACGGTAATAACCGAAACTCTATAGGATCACTATCAAGTATTACGGAGTCAACGTACTTATGTATTCACTTAATTATAATAAAAATTATAATGTGGAAAACAAAATAAAAGACACCGCAAAATTTTGTTAACGAGGAAACCGCAAATGCAGAAAAACCCAGGGACCTAGTCCAGTTTTGATTACTCTCGGAATTAAGCCGCTATACAAAATCTAAACCAACTTCGTATAGTTGAGACCAACAAGACTACCCACAAATACTTAATTCCCTCAGTATCCCTGCGCCTTCGACTTCTAGAGTCACACGTGAACACCAAGTCTTTTGGATCGCATTCAAAACCGCAAAGGAATAATCTTTTTGGTAACCACTCTAATCAATCTTGCTATAAGATAAGATGAGTTGTTGACAAAGGCTCTTATTTTTAATCTAATAAACTCCTTTTTATATCAATCTAAACCAAAATAGTAAATTGCCAAAATACCCCTTTCAAATCAAATTACAAAAATGCACTTTTGGTACAAGACAAAAATACCCTTGAAATTCGGACGGATATTATAACCTCACATACTTTAAGAAATTTAGTCCATAAATTTAATCAAGACTCAACCACTAAATATAAAACATTTATTATTCGTTTACACAACAACTAGCTCCGAGAGGATCTAACTACTACTATGTACCAAATTGACACCCCGATTTTCGGGTCTGGATGCTGCCCGAATCCATTGGCCGAAACTCCGAAGTGCTACGTCAATATCATAGCCAAATCCCGGCTATTAAGCCCAAGCTCATTAAACAATCTATTTGGGCTAATTTAATTTAATTATGTCACTTACTAATTTTTTCGCAGTGGAACACTCAGAAAATTATTTAGGAAAATCTAACTATTGATTTAACCTAATTTTAAATCTACACGAAACAAAACACAATTTTGTTTTCAAATAAAAATACTACCACCGTTCAAGTCTTAGGATTTAATTAATAAGTAACGATTTCAACACCAAATTGTAAACAAAGGTAGACTCCTAGAATTTTACAGGCTTCATACAAGCTCCAAAATTAATTATAATTATATGGATAAAATATTAATTAAAAATATCATTAGGTATCAATTTTCCAGATTTTTGAATTAATTTTAATAATTTAAGACCACGGCCAAACATATAGTTAACCAGCACTGTTGAAAATCGAAACTGTGACATTCTGTTTCATAAAAATTATTTAAAATCACACACAATTTAAAATTACATGAGGCTTGTCATTTTAGAAAGATAAAAGATAGATGCTGATTTTCTCATAAGGCACTAAGGTCTAAAAATCAATGGGTCCTGGTTTTAAAATAGGATATTCACGAAATATTGTCAATTATCAAATAATTTCTGGATTTAACTGTACAAAGATTTATTTTGAAATATGTATAGAACTCGGAAAATTCCATACATATCACAAGATTTCCCTTAAGATGTTTTAAAATTATTACAAAATGAATCATAACCATAGGGAATTTTAAATCATAAACAGTCAACTCGGCATCATAAAATATTTTACGGTTTTGAAACTAAAGCTAATTACATCTTAAAATAGAGTTTTAGGGATACGCAACAACTTTAAGCATGAAAAATCATTAATATTTATATTCACTCAAATTTATAGAACAACACCGATTTTGTCATGATAATAAGTGCTGAACCGACATGCGGCTACCTACATACCCAAAGGGATCGAGCACGACCGTAGTTCCTCAAACGATTCACGGAAAATAACATGGTCAAAACCATTGTCAGAAGTAGTTTCTTCATAGATCTGTCTTGAATTAGAGATATCAAGACTAGTAATAATTGAAGATTCAGGTATGTCTTGTAGGTGAGGAAGAATATTATTAAAAGGATCATCCAATAATTGTTGTTGAGGAAGAATATTACGGAGTGGATTAAAATTATTAAGATTAACTTCTGTAAGCATAGACCGAATCCAAGTAGCAATATCAGCAGGATTATGATGAACAATATCTGGTGATAGATGTGATAGTAATCCATCTTCTTCAGCATTATTATTATAATTCACTTGCATCACCATTTCTAATTTTTCTAAATTCTCTGCTACTTGTGCCATATCTGTTGATTTAACTTCATAACCTAATCCTGCAAATAATTCATCCATTACTCTTCCCTCCTCCTCCGACTGATGATTCCACTATTGAATATACACATCTCCATCTGAGCGAGAACCACCAATTCCTCCTCCTCCTAATCCACCACCACCACCGCCACTACACTTTTCTTCACAATCTCTCTTTCCCTCCTCCTCCTTCTGATGATTTCACCATAGAATATACAAATCTCTATCTGACCGAGAACCACCAATTCCTCCTCTCCTAATCCACCACCGCCGCCGCCACTACTACTTTCTTCATAGTCTCTCTTCATATTTTCTTTTTATTTTGTTTTTTTCTCTCCTGATAGAAGTATGTGTGAGCTTCCAACTCAAAACCAATTGAAATGAGTGGAGTGGTACCACACCTTATATATAGGATCTAGACTAAGGAGTTAACCCATGTGGAACTATTTTAGTTCTCCAACATCTCCCTCTAGGTTTCATGCCAAAGTGGTCGGCCAGCTTTGTGATCGTGGATGACCATCCTTATATTATCTAATATTCTTGTATATTAATTTTTCCAATAGGTTTTCAAAGTCTAAAGGTAGAATATTATTAAAAGGAATATCATTGTTATATTTTGTTACTGGCTTTGCATATTCATATTAAAATTAAGATATTCGACTTATAAAAATTAACTTTTTGTGATTTTTGTGGTTTTTGTAATTTTTGTGATGTGGTATTATTGTTAATTCGCTACACCAAAACAACCTTTTTGTGGCGTTTATAAACGTCGCGCATAATTTGTAACAAGTGTTGGCAAAATATAAAATCTCCCTCTAGGTTTCATGCCAAAGTGGTCGGTCATCTTTGTGATTGTGGATGACCATCCTTTATATTATTTAATTTCTTGTATATTAATTTTTCCAATAGGTTTCCAAAGTCTAAAGGTAGAATATCATTAAAAGGAATATCATTGTTATATTTTGTTATTGGCTTCGCATATTAATATTAAAATTAAGATATCCGACTTATAAAAATTAACTTTTTGTGATTCTTGTGATGTTTGTGATATGGTATTGTTAATGTGTTACACCTAATAGCCTTTTTGTAGCGTTTATAAACGTTGCGCATAATTTGTAATAAGTGTTGGCAAAATGGCGTTCGCACGGATTGCAACGCTACAAAAATTATATTTAGTAACGCTTATAAACGTTGCAAATTGTTCGTGCAACGGTTTATTTTTCCATTTTGTGCACTATATTTTAACTTTTGCAACGATTATTATTAGTAGAATAGTATTTTTGTGAGTCCCATTTTGGTTTTCTATCCAATTTATTTGTTTGGTTTCAGTTTATCCATTGCTCATTGCTCATTTCAGGTGATTTGTGCAACGGATATTTTCCCTACTTTTATATCGTTGCAAAATTATTTTAAGGTCAATTTTTTTTTGCTACGGGCTGTAATTATTTTTGTGCACCTGAATGTTAACTGATTCTGCACCTGCATGCATATACCATTCTAGATGAACTAGAAGACCCAATTTAGGACACAACCTCAATATCATTAAAATCGATCAAGAAAAATTATTAAACATCACAATATATCAAGAACGATTCATACATCAACAGAGTAGATAGCTAGATGAACCATAAACCTATACAATATTAAACAACTTACGCAAAATCCCAAATATTATAAACACAAGTTTCTGAATTTGAAACTATGAAAACCCTAACCTTCTGCTGTTACATTCTGAGAAGTCTTTTGCAAAATCCCACTTGAAGTTTTCAGCAGATCTCATATTCAAAATATATGTATGCGGTCTTTACCTACAAAACATTCATTGGATTTGACAGCATGATGATATTCAACATTTCCAGGAATAAATAGTGATTATTATTACTGGGTGTGCAGATCATCAAAATTGAACTACGGATCCATATTAGAAGTCATGAGGAGGAAAAGTGCTTCCAGAATATATAGTAAGTAGCATACCAATGTAGGTTCTACATGTATAAAGGACCACCAAAGTATATCTATGCTACAAATGTTGTTCTATTTTTAAAACATTTGCATGCTTAGTAATCCATATTGAAGTTCATCTAACCTGGTCAATTAAAAGAGGCTTAATAGCAATCTTCTTCTTTCTCAGTAACTGAAAGAACTCATCTGTTGTCATAGGCTCGCTCCAGCAGCGCATCTGGACCAAGCTCGGAGATCGGAGGTTTCAACATTGGCTGCACCAACAAAGTTAACGGCATGAAATACTGAAGGAAAAAAGCAACTAAGAATGCAGTGGACAATTAACTGAATAGTGAGTATTGAGAGGGTAAGACTACATCTTTGAGCAAGCCCACTTTGGAAAATCGTCGCTTATCAGTAAAAGACATCTCCAAACCATCATCTAAGCCCACTTTGAGCAATGGATAAGCTTTGCGCAGGCACACTTCCTTGAATCAATACAAGCTCCTGTGCAGTTGCAACCAAGCGGGGCGTTTGTAGGAAACTTTACGCTTGCAGTAGCTTGGGCTGTGGTGATACAAGTCACACCTATATCATCTAAACAAAATCCATGCTCTACAAAAAGGAGAATTACGATAGCAATAAGTTCACTTCCCATATAGTTTAGTATCCAAGATGAAATTCATATTCTCTAAAAAGACGAATATCACCGACCTTGAGAGCCAAATTGTCATGTTTCAATACTTGGTCAGCTATTTGACATTTATTGCCAAGCAAATCATCCCACCTTGTCCAGTGTAAATAACATCGTCAGAATTATCTAGGTCATCTTCATACTGTCCAGACAACACAATTACAGAGTAACCACGGTAATAGTAGCGCAAGGAATACATAATAATAGAAGTAAAAGCAACTAGTAAATACATTTATCAGCTACATGTGTCAACAGCGAAACAATAGCTTTCTGCTTATCCAATAAACAAGATCGATGCAGTCAAAATCAAGCTGGCCAAAAGGGAGCTCCTTGCCAATAATATATACTACAATTGCCAACTGAGAAGACTTGGGTTTCCACACACATTAGTATGGTTTTAAGATAACTTAATAGATCAAATTCGAAATCTTCTAGCAGCTAAGGGATGGTAGAAAACAGACTATGTTTTCGTTCTTTGTAAACAATAAATTGGTGATTTCATTTAACTTCTATGTAACTCCGCAAAAATGAAGTAAAACTGAAGGCTCGACGATTAAAAAGAAAAAGCAAACTGAAGAAGATAATTTCGCGAAATACACTCGAAGAAAAGCACCTTTGTAGGCTACGAAGAAGATAGTTTCGTGAAATACACTCGAAAAGAAAAGCACCTTTGTAGGCCGCCCTTGCTAATAGAATGTCGCAATATCTTCTTCGCCCACTCTGGCGGACCTTTATCCAACGCCTCGTATGCACATTTCCTAATCCCGGTTCCTACATTTGTGGGCAGCTTTCTTGCAGGTTCCTAGACTTTTCCCCACTCTGGAATCTCGTTGCTGCTCTCAGGAATGATTGTTTTTGGGCATCAAATTTATCAATATAGTCCATTGACCAATATCATTTTCTATCTTCAGGGACCCAAAAATTTTGCTTTGTAGCCTCTGCAAGCAGCTGAGAATCAAATAAATTAGTGCTCTAACAGTTATATATCACTATTACCTGATTAGAGTAGAAAAGACTTAAGTCCATTGACCAATATCATTTTCTATCTTCAGGGACCCAAAAATTTTGCTTTGTAGCCTCTGCAAGCAGCTGAGAATCAAATAAATTAGTGCTCTAACAGTTATATATCACTATTACCTGATTAGAGTAGAAAAGACTTAAAGCTGAAAACAAATCTGGAATAAAAAAACGTACGGACAAAGAAAAAAGCGAAGTATAGTACTACGGCCATACAGCTTTAAGTTTCTGATAGCCCCTACAGCAACAAATCAGCATCTTTCTTAGACACTAATGGAAATTACTTCTGTAGGGCCCTTACTTGTAAGGTCTTTAGTGCGACTCACTCTTGCATTTAGCAATAGGTGGGATATTTTACCGCCACATTGAGCTTCTCCGCAACTTTAGTTCTATCTTCTACACACTACTTCCATGACTTTGCCAAACGACAAAGAAACAAAATATACGAGAAATGAAAAACAGCATGAACATTATCAAGGCAATTATATGTGGATGCTGATATATCAAAGAAACATGTGCATCGGTAGAAATATTCTAGATCTTATCTAGCACAGCTTCAGATTATGGTATTCGGGAAATGGTATCAAAAATACATGTAGAAGCGCAAAATAATTTGATTTGTCGTGGACCGTTCATATACTAGACTAGTTGTTAGCTCCTTAAGCGTCTAATCCTAATATATTTCATAATATGTAGACTTGAGAGATGACTAGTTAAGACATTTCCTGACTGTGACAAAACATTAAATACTGGCTCTATGGTTAGAAGAAGCCTTGAACACCATAGAGTGAGGACAAACTTCACCAACGTTATCCTACCGATAATAAGAAGATGGCAAACTATGCCCATATTACCAGAGAATTTTAAAACTTGGAAAATTTGAATAACGGGAACAGTATAAGAAATAACCCAAATGATATCTGGACAAAGAATAAAGTTGTGATCTAAACTTACCAGCGCATCCGCTTCATTCCACCCACCAGCTACTGAGTTGCACTCACAGCCACCGTTTCCCCCTGTCCTGATTCCTTAACTCTTATGCTTCTCCCAGGATTGCTGGCATGAGGTTCAACAATCTCAACATCAGAGGGAAAATCCCCATTTAGCCTATTTCTCATTCTCGGATATCTGCAGAACTATTGGCTCTTGAATGTCTAGCAAGCTCCTTTATCCTGGGTGAATTGAAGGAATTAATACTCCTAAATCTTCTCATAGGAGTGGGGTTCAAATCTGCATCATCAAAACTCGTACTTGTATTTTTTTCAGAAGCTAATTTGTTGAGGTGTGAACTCATGCCAGATTCTCTTTGCACATTAAATCTAGCACCAGAATGCCACAAGATCGGATATTTCACAGGAGTACCGTACGGAAAGCCACTAAAATTGGTATCGCCTAGAGTACACATCCTACAAGCGTAACAGGACTAATTAAATTTATAAATTTAAAGTTTGAGCAATTCAACAGTGATATCAACCAAAGACCAAAAATGAAACAGCCAACAACAGATTTTACCGAACTAACTGCTAGGGAAAGAAGAACTAGTGGTCTCCTAAATCTTAATTAACTGAATATGATTTCTTAAAATATCATTGCCATGTGAAACAGGAGCTGCAGTTCACAAATAACATCAGCTGTTCTTGTGTGCTAAATCAGTCATTGCATATTCCCAACATTATTAGCCAAATGGAAAATAACACACACAATGTAAGTTCAGTATTCAGTAGGACAAGTAAGTTTGTATGACAGTAAAACTAAAAACAATTTGTTTCCCTAATTCCGTACACCTCCAAGAAAAATTCCACCGAAAAAACAACTTAACTTGGCTTAAAATGCATCAAACTCTTGGAAATTCACAAATAATTATAAACATATTTGTCATGTCCCGTGCCTAGGAGGAGGGTGCGCATATCATTTCGATGACGGTATTTAGCATAATTAGTATCGTTGGTAGCCTTTAGTTGTAGTAGGAGTGTCTTTATCCTTTGTAATGAGAGGTTTAGATGTAAGCTTGTGGTGGCATTGTAGCCGTTAGATCTAGGGTGGTTTCATTGTCTCTAGCTTTATAATGGTACAGACTCTGTAAGAGAAGATCTAGCTAAGATTAATGAAAAGAATCAGATCGTTTCAATCGATAAAACCGTGTTCGCTGAACCGGGAGGCTTGATCTGTGAGGATCTTGACGTTACTACTATCTCTATCCTATTCTTGTTGTGAATCTCACCTAGGTTCATGACACATATATACTTTTTTCTTTGAAGCAAAACAGTTCCTACCTATATCGGGTTACAGACTCGCAGGCATTCTCTACATCTAACTCTCCAGGGATCTCACGAAACATGAAGTACAAATATTGAAATGTAATGCTTAGAAGATGTGGACTGTCTTTCCCATGGTACTCTTCAAGTACAAGCACCTCACCCGATTCAACAAAAAACACAAAAAAAAAAAATCAATATTTGACAAAGATACACTCTCAGAGATGGCAGATCATAGACAATTATGTTGAAAATCATACTAAGGAGGGCATATAACAGGCAAAATCATGAATAAATGGATCAAAACCACCAAGAATAAAGCTAAGAAGACTCACATTTTGCCAATTCTTTTTCAACAGTGATACTAGAAAGTTGACACTGAGCTGAACGTTCCGGAAGATCTGCTTCTCCTCCATACCAAGGTTACCAACAACAACACCCATACAAAAGACTTTCTTCAATTGAAACTTAACCATAGCCTTGGTTTCATTCACCTTGGCCTCAAATGACTCTTGATGAGTAACAAGAGTTGGGAACTTACCTGCGTTTCCTAGTATTAAAAGAACGCAATTAGCAATGACTGTGGTGGAAAATTCCTAGTAAACAAGAGCATAATAACAAAAAGGCAAGAAAAAGCAGCAACAACAAATTAATAAGTACATAGTAATTGGTAGAAAAACATGCCTGCCTTGTTAAGACCAGGTCCAAGAAGACGGGGAATCTGCTTGATAACAGCTTCTGAGGCTAGAAAAGCATGGAACTTCTTTGCAAGCTTATTCTTGTTCTGGTTAAGCTTCTTAAGACCTTCAACATCCATGTACTCAAGATCGATCTTCTGAGCCAGTAATCAAAAGTAACAAAGTATTATTACAAGGGACAGAAACAATTTGATCAACTCTCACCAATGTGGCCCTTGTAACTAGAGAATTGGAGAACTCAAGCAAATAATTAACAGAATAACAATATGAAGATGTAGCCATCATAACGAGCCATATGTTGATTAAGAAAGAGCAATGGCTTTCTGAGATGTCAATTTATATAAGACCCTAAATCAGTTTCTAGAGAGACTCGTCCACAAGGTATGCGTGATTGAACACTCAGAGATTGCTGTCCCTTTCAGGCTCTATGAACATGTAACAGAGCTGTTACTATTCGTATTAGACACATTATCATATAATTATCATATAACATCCTGACCAGCACAAACTATACTAAGACTAGTTACATTCATGAATTCAATTTACTACATAAACAAGTAATGGAATTATAGAGCAAAGCTCACCTTCTCAACATGCTGAGCATCTCCAAGCATGCAGACTTTCATTTTAGGGCGGGGAATATGTGGCAACTTCACTGAATCACTGAAACGCTTGTCCTGAAATCAAGTGCCGTCACACAACGCCGTTAGCTAAGAAATAAGAGGAAAACTTTCATAGGAAATGTAACATATTCCTCCATCCACCAATACTAAATGGGATCACGAGATTAACATAAAAGACCGACACTACAATGAAAGACATAAACCCATCTATACACTTAGAGAGCATCAACTAATTACTTGATAATTGAAACACAAATAACATCAGCACTCCAGATTACATTATGATAGTAGCGAACAAACAAACAAAACATATGAACCTGATCCTACAACAATTACAAACAAGAGAACTGAAACCCACCAGACATAGAATTTCCACTCTTAGGATTTACTGAAAATATAAAATTTGTTTGAACCAGGTATACATTAAACTTTCTTATTGGTACAAAAGGTGATGATTCTTCCAGCTCAGACAAGTAAATCAAAAATTCAGACCATGGGATTAACATAACATAAAAGATGAAATTTTTATATGATAAAAAAGAAGATTAAAAACCATAGGATCTGCAGCTCACCTCGAAGAAATTGAGAATCTGCAAAAATGGTGGAAACAGACTCTACACAAAAACTTAATCCTCAACTGAATACTTCAAATCTACATGTTAAAAAAAACGAACACCAAAATCAAAAACCCTAACTATTTCAGATACTAGTTAGGTCAAAATCAAAAACCCTAACTCTATCAAATGATTTCAGATGAAAACAAAATTAAGCACAAACTAGTTTATACCTGATGATAATCCAACAAACTAGTTAATGTCAGACTTGAATGATCTGATTTTTAGATTTCAGGGAAACCTAAAATCTATTGAAGATGGGGTTTGATTAGATGATGGATTTGTAGATCGATATTTCTTGATGATGGTCATTGGATGATGGATTACTCGTTGAAACCTACAATCTATTGAAGATGGGGTAGACTGCAGATTTGTTGAAGATTGAAGAAAAGAAATTTCTCCGTTAAAAAAGAAAAACCCTTCGATGAAAATGAAAAAAATAGAAAAGAGAGAGAGGGAGTAATTTACCTGGCTTGGTTGGGTATACCCGAATTAATTGGGATATACCCAGATTTAAATGGACTCAGTGCCCTTACTAAGGGGAGGTGGATATAAAAACAACGCCGGCTAAATAGCAGCCGGCACGGTCGAAATATAAAAAAGTGGCGGCCGATCTACAGTCGACAAAGTCCGTATCCACTACAATGTCGGCGTAAGCATGTTTCAAATAACATTTCATGTGTTGCAAAAAATCTGGTAGTCGGCAGGTTCATATTTTCGACCTTGCCGACTAAACAATGTTCATGAAAAGTCGGAGCATTATTTAAACGAAGACCACGCCGGCTCTTATAGTCGGCGGGGTCGATAATCGTCGACCTTGACGACACTGAGCAGCAAAAGTGAAAAAAAAAATCGATCATTTACACGGAAAAATCACAATCTTCATCACGTAAGTTTGCTACCTGATTACTTGCAGCTCCATTCTCTTCTTCTGGGTCATTGGATTTTACGTTTGGCTCAAGACATTCATTAATTAAATATTTAATGTGGGTTGTAGTTGTAGTGGTAAGGGGTATCGTTCAAACTCGAACTTGTGAAGGTAATGGATTTTTAGATTTTAAAATATATATACAAAAATATTAACAATGGGTGCGAGAGGTAACCAAGACACTAGATTCCACTATTACGTAAAATTGATTGATAAATATTTCAAAATTCTATTCTATTCTTAAGTCTTCTTTTATCTTTAATTCACTATCAATCATACAAATTCTCAAATTTTATTTGTAAACTTTAAGCATAGATTATCAAGAGATTTAACCAAGTATAACCTATCAAACTGAATAACAAATAATTAAGACAATCATTCAAATAATTTAAAACTCTGCAAAAGCAGCGATTAGGTGAATTATATAATTAAATGAAATAGTTACCCCTTTATGTTGCGTTAATAGCTTCCTCCATTGCCTTGGTTACGAGGGAATTAGTCGCTCATCATATTGGAAAACCTCTCAAAGAATTTCATTGATGCTCAAAAGTGTTTTACAATGAAGAGAAAGATAAGTAAATAGTATAAAACAGGATTCTGCGACCCACAGAAGGCGTCCAGAAACAACGACACAGAAGAAATAAGACTGTCGTATAGCGAAGTGCTGTAGAACAACGACAGTATTCTGCGACTGTTGTGCGTGGGTTGATGTTCTTCGTGTTCTTCAGCAGCACCAGCAGAACAACTTCTTCTTTCAGCGCCTGGTTCTTCGATTTTACGCCTCTATTCACTTCCAACTCTCGACAGCCTCTTCCCGATGACCAATACTTGTATTTATAGTGTTTTGGAGCAAGAAATCCGACCATTGATTGCGTATATTTTCTCTTTAATTCGATTATTTTTGCTTCCCAAAAATGAGAATACTTACCATTTATAGAATTTCCACACGTTAACTCGCTCCCAAAACGCTCCAAATTAGTTTCTTCATGCCTCAGAAGCTTTCCCGCACCTCCAAATCACTCCATGCACAGCAGAAACACACTTGAGCTCGCTTACAGTGCGTGTTGCTCTGTTTTGGTTTGGTGAATCGAACCAGGAATTTTAGCCAAAATTGACCGATTCCGTCACCCATACTGTGTTCCTCAACCTATATCATATCTCTATACCAAAATTCAGCCATTGAATCGACCTACCACTACTTCATTTCTTCGATCGAAAATTCTCCTGTGTTGTGAACATTTTTCCCGCCAAAATCGATATTCAAATGAAGAAGAGGGGTGTCCCCCTATCCTGTCTTGGTGTCCCCTTAGTAATTTGGGCTGAAATAGTAATTCTTGGGTTGAAATAGTAATTTTTCTGGTTTCCTCCGGGACATTTCTGGGACATTTCTGGGGTGCCTTTAGTACTTTTCTCCGGGGTGTAAATCATCACTTTTTGAGCATCTCTTTCCATACAAGGGTATTTTCTCCAAAAACACCTAAACAAACATAAAAACACCATAATGAGAACAAATGGGTACTAATAAAATACATAAAAGAGATCAAAATAGACACATAAATGCGTCTATCATTCATCACTTCCATACCCATCTTGAGTTTGAGGAAAATAAAAGTGAGGATCATGCATTTAATCCATTTGATCATGATTTGGTAGATCATCATACAAGTACTCATCTGTAGGAGGAGAGTTAGAAGACTCCCCCACTTCAAAATCAGGATTAGAATCACTCATTTCACAAATTTCACTCATATCACAAATTTCACAAATTTCAAAACTTCCTCTACTACTTCATTCTACATCTCTATTTAAATTATTTCTAAAACTCCACTTACAAATCAACTAACTAATCTAATCATTTCAATTAAATTAGTGCTAATCATTCTGGGAGCGTTTTAGTCATTTTGAAAATACGTGATAAAGCGGCTTTCTGTTTTACTTCAAAATGATCTTATTTTGTCTCATTGGGTATACCCCAATTAATCTGGGTATACCCCAATCAAGCCAGGTAATTTTAATCTTTTTAAAAAGAAGTTTTTAAAAAAATGTTTAAAATGGTAGACAAACAAAAGACAAGACATAAAATGTGACAAAGTAGTTTTTTTTCTTTCAATCTTCTTCTTCAAACCTAGATTTATTTGGATTGAATCTGATATATCAGATTTTCCTAGTAAATTTTGGTTTGTAATTGTATAATTAACTTTTCCTGCTTTCAATAAAAATCACTTTGTGATTTAATGTTTAGGTTTTAGAATTTACTTTTATATTTCTATTCTTCTGTATATAATGGCCATTTCATGCCTTGTAATACTTTTAATTCTAATCGCCATTAAGGCGTTTTATTATAGCCTCTGGGTATTATATTGAAATTCAAAGAGAGATTCAAGCATATCTTTGAAGACGATCAATTCCGACGTGACGATGATCAAGCTCTATACAAATAAGATCAATGGCTATCGGAATGGATTGTGATTACAATGATTAGCGGAAACTACTTCTACAACGGATTTTATTTTACCGAAGAAGAAGCCTCCAAATGGTTGAAGATTAATCAAAATACCATTACTCATATTAGTCTTTTTCATTTTTCTTGGTTTCATGTAGATCAAAAAAAAATACATTGTAGATTGGTTGTATCAGTATGCAATGTACAATGATGAAACAGGAGGGTGTGTTTATCTACAACTTCTGTCATGTAACAATCCAAACCTCAATTTGAATGAGGTAATCTAATAAATAATTCTATGGGTTTTCCAAAGCCCCTCTTTCCATCAAAAAAAAAAGAGGGTGACAAAGTACGAAAAGAGAGAAGGAGAATCAGATGTGTTTCTCATTAACATTTACTATTTAAATACATAAGATGAAGACAAGGTAGGACTCCTAGATTACATGTGTTGAGTATCATACAAGAAGTGTTACATGTTTCTATCCTAAGATGGAAGTTGTCCATGCATAGTGACACATGGGGGTGGTCAACCATACCACCAATAACATTCCTACAACACTCCCCTTTGGATGACCACCATTGTAAACTAACTGCTTTGTCAAAACCTTTCCAGAAAACATCTATTGATGAAAAAACTGGTCAAAGGAGAAAGACACTTGAGCTTCTGAAATGGGGTCGCTTGTCAGGAATCTTCTCCTTTGTAGAACTGTGTTAGGAAAACTACTTCGCACAAAAATTGCACACTTGTAAGGAGAAGAATAACCTCAACCTAAGTTGTATCTCTAGTGTTTTTGTTGTCTCATTAAAAACCTTGACGAGTAACAAAACCCTGGGGGAAAAAGTAACCTCGGTGAAGGAAAAGAGTACAACACACTTTGATGTCATTAGTGCATCGCTAGATGCTCCCTCTGATGTCGACATCTCCCCATGATTAGTATTATGGTATTATGTTTGTCTCATTAAAAACCTTTCTGAGTAACAAAATCAAGTGAGAAAAAGTAACCTCGGTGAAGGAAAAGAGTTCAACATACCATCAGGGTGCTCCCACTGATGCATGACAGTTTCTTTAGTCAATACATTCATGGGAGTGGACAATTCCTTTAGTTATCCAATTCACATGTAGTCATGGAAGTTCGGACAATTTCTATAGTTCTATACTTCTCACATGTTTCTCAAATGTGGACTTAGGTAATGACTTAGTAAATAAGTCTGCCACATTTTCTTCAGACTTTACCTTCCTGACTTAAATGTTTATAAGACATTGTTGTTGTTGATTTTAAAAGAAATTCGGTGATATATGTTTCGTATTATCTCCCTTAATATACCATGTTTCATACGTTCGATGCAAGCTGCATTATCTTCATAAATGCAAGTTGGCTCTTCGGTGATAGATTTCAAGCCACATGTCCCTCGTATATGTCTAATGATAGACCTTAATCTTATACACTCATGAACCGCCTCGTGTAGGGAAATGATCTCAGAGTGGTTCGTGAAGGTAGCCACCAGGGTTTGCTTGGTCGATCTCCAGGATATCGTTGTATTCCCGACAGTGAATACATATCCAGTTTGTGATCGACCTTTGTGTGGGTCTGAGAGGTACCCAGCATCAGCAAAACCAACCAAAACATTATTTGGGGTCTTGGTGTAAGGAGTTTTAATTACATTAACAACTCTCCTTTCGTCTTCCTAGGGATAAAACATACCCAAGTCAGTGGTTCCTTGTAGGTATCTGAAGATATTCTTTATACCATTCCAACGACGTTGCGTTGGCGCTGAGCTATATCGAGCTAACAAGTTCACTGAGAATGAGATATCTGGTCGAGTATATTGTGCTAAGTACAATAATGCGCCTATTGCACTAAGATGGGGACATTCAGATCCCAATACATCTCCGTCATCTTTGTTTGGATGAAATGGATCCTTATGTATATCTAAAGTCAGACCAACCATGGGAGTGCTAGCAGGGTGACTTTGTCCGTATTAAATTGCCTGAATATATTTTGGACATATGCAGATTGATGGATTAATATTCCAAAAGCGATGTTCTAGTTCAAGTCCTAGACACATCTGAGTTTTCCCAATATCTTTCATCTCAAATTTGGATTTCAAATAGCTTGCGGTTTCTCTTATTTCATCAAGAGTACCTACTATGTTCATGTCACCGACATAGACAACTATAATTTCAAATCCGGAACTTGTTTTATTTATAAACACGTAGGGGCATAATTTATTTTTGTATATCCCTTCCCAATCAAATAGTC
This sequence comes from Papaver somniferum, assembly GCF_003573695.1. Taxonomy (NCBI): domain Eukaryota; kingdom Viridiplantae; phylum Streptophyta; class Magnoliopsida; order Ranunculales; family Papaveraceae; genus Papaver; species Papaver somniferum. Next base: position 4,307,830 of record NW_020620492.1, on the reverse strand, counting down.
ACTTAAATGGGTATACCACATCTGCCCGGATTGCTTTAATCCGTAAAGCGATCGTTTCAACTGAATTTCAAATGCACTCCGTGGTTGGAGTTACTTTATTTGGGCAATGGAATTCCATCAGGAACTTTCATGAATATCTCTGTATCAAGATCCCTATAGAGATATGCGGTAAACACATTCATAAGTTGCATTCCAAGTCTTTCTGAAACTACTAAGATGAGTAATTCATAATCAATCCCAGGGCATTGTGGGAAACTTTGCGCCACAAGGAGAGCCTTATATCTCAGTACTTCGTTCTTCTCATTGTGCTTTCATACAAATACACATTTATGTCCTACAGGCTTTACAACTGGTGGGGTTAGCACTACCACACTAAATACATGTCTTTTTGCGAGTGAATTTAATTCAACATGGATTTCATCTCTTCATTAAGGCCAATGTGCTCTCTTTTGGCATTCTACAATAGAGCGTGGATTGATATCAACGTGCTCTACAATCTCTCGAGCAACAATATATGCGAATATGTTAGAATACTGCTCGGTCGAACTCGCATGCGTTGCTATCTCAAGCATGTTTGTCAATGTTAGTGATGAAAACTATAAGTCTTGATTTCTAGTCTACTATAGCTAAGTCTCGGACTAGGATAGAAAGTGTAATTGAGCTCAAGAACACCATGGCGATCATCATACAAGACGAAGAACTACTCAAGGAACTGGTGGAACTTCATCGACTATAAGGTATGTGGAGACTTGACTTATCTATCAATCAAAAGTCTATCTACTCTATCTCCTACATTGAGAAAAAAGTCGTTTTGCTATATAGACTTTGATTATATACATTTGCTATTTCAAGCCGAGTTTATCTCGCTTATCTATTTCTCGAAATATGTGTTGGTAAGCTTTTTCTTTTTCCAAATTCATCTTTACATAATGACGAAAATCATATTATGTTTCAATTACTTGAAAATGGCTTTGAAGAAAAATAGTTTGTGAACAACAACTATATAACGTCCTCTAAGAATGTTTTAATGATTGAAATGATAGTTTAGATTATATAGCCATTGTTGGATATAAGCATTGTGTGGTAACACATATATGTATAAGTCCTTATTCCTTGAACCAAAGTATGCGTACTTTGCTGCTCAGAAAAACCGGAACAGAGTCCGCGAACCCAGTCCGCGTACTGTCGGAGGTCCTCTTCCCGAGAAAATTTGCTGGAGTTTGTAAACAATTTACAAACTTATTCCGGGTACTTAAGTCCGCGGACTTAGGTTGGTTATTTTCTAAAAACGATTATTCATGAACTTATACTTATATAAACTAAGGAATGCAAGTTTGCAAACCGTGGCTATAAAGTTCATGAATCGATTCGAGTGAATCAAATCGTTTTGGCTTCGTTTGTGTCTTGTATACTTCTATAATATCTAAGCAATAGAACAAATCTCTAACTAGTTCATTTGAGTCATTTGAACTAGTTATGGTAAAGAAGAATATGGTTGATATGAAAGTGCTCATATGGCTAACTATTTGGTTAACTAATGTTGAAACAACGAATGTACATGTTTGAGTACGGTTACACAAACCTAAAACGTGCATTTCATTTTTGTGTAACAAGCTTAGTTTTCAATCTTTCGTTTGAAATATATTGGATGCTTTGTTACTAAGATAACATTTATTGCAAACCCTGATTTGAAAGAATATATAAGGGTGAACTCTAGCAACTGGGAAACCTAATCCTCACACCTCCTGTGTGATACTAGTTGTATAATCTAGAGTCGATTCTCCTTTAAACTTAGGTTTCTACAGAGACCCTGTAGGTTAACGACTTGAAGACTTCATTGAGATTGTGAAGCCAGACCGGTACAATTTTCTTGTAGTTGTGTGATCTGATATTGCTGTTTCTATCGTATTGAGTACAATCATAACGATTGGCTTGAGATTGATATCTCCGATAGAATATATAAAAGTAATCACAAACATCTTCGTATCATCGTTTGTGATTCCACAATATCTTCTTTCGCAGCGTCGATTAAGATTATTGTGAGGTGATTGATAATACTGAGCTATTCTTCGGGAATATAAGTCTGGATTATCAATTGGTTCCTGTTCACCGTGATTTATCAAAAGACGGAACAAAACTAGTACGTGTTTCTGTGGGAGACAGATTTATCTATTACCGTAGACTTTTCTATGTGATACAGATTTGTTTATTAAAGTCTTCGACTTTGGGTCGTAGCAACTCTTAGTTGTGGGTGAGATCAGCTAAGGGAATCAAGTGCATGGTATCCTGCTGGGATCAGAGATGTAAGGAGCGCAACTGTACCTTGGATCAGTGCGAGATAGGTTGGGGTTCAACTACAGTCCAGACCGAAGTTAGTTTGTAGTAGGCTAGTTTCTATAGCGGCTTAATACAATGTGTGATCAATCTGTACTAGGTCCCGAGGTTTTTCTGCATTTGCGGTTTCTTTGTTAACAAAACTTCTGGTGTTTGTGTTATTTATTTTCCGCATTATATTTTTTTATATAATTTAAATATCACAGGTTGTGCGTTTGAATCAATCATTGGGAAAACCTTTGGTTGTTGATTGATCCTTGAACATTGGTTTTTGGTACCGTTCATGTGATTTCTCTTGTATTCAATTAGACTCACAAATTTCTATTTGCTTGAGTAAGAATTGAATCGAGAAAGAGAGATATAACTCTTTGATATACTTTATTAATATTGAGTCTAGTTGATTATCTTGAAAGTATATTGGAGTTTGTCCATACAGATTGCTAATCGAAATATTGGGTGTGGTTGTTGTACCCCCTATTTTTCAATTGGTATCAGAGCAGGAAAACACGTTTAAAGACCTTACAAGTCTGTGTTTGTAGAAATATGACTCTATGGATAAGAGTACTATCTATGATAAACGCGTCATCAGAAACAAAAGTTCTTCCTCGACTATTTCTATTAAAGAGAAAGATTATCCAATCTCAAATATAGAGGAACCTTGTGTTCTGATGAGACAGACAAACATTGGCACGTGTTATTCCGACTACCCTTCAAAAGAGTCTATCTCTATTAATAAACGGAAAACACCGGAAGAGGGTGAATTGATTCTAAATCTTGTTAGAATCCAAGGTGGTAGATTTAATCGGTTGAAAAACCATGTCAATGTTCTTCTTGGTGTTGTAAGAGACTCCAATTTCGAAGAAAATACTGAAGATCACTCTTCACGTATGTCTCTTGAGGCAAGCCTTAAAAAGGACGCTTTGGAAATTGAACATCGCTTGAGTAAACTCTCAATTCAAGGATGCTCTAAGCAGTATAATATGCCATGTCATTCTGCTAAAACTAAAAAATTCCATCTCCAGAAGTAAAATCAGAATCCCTTCCTATCAGGAAAGATGTGTTAGTTCCCTCCTTGAATCAAGGAAGTTCCACATCACATGGAAGGAAGAAATCTCCTAACGAGGCTGTTAAGACTGTTTTGTCTAATCACACTTGTGATCAGAAAGGATGCCTCTTTTGCGAAGAAAAAGATTCTGCTAAACAAAAGGGGAACTCTAGGTTGAATAAAAATTCCTTTGTTCAACTTCAACACACCTTAGACTTAATTCTCAAAGGTGTAACTGATATTCGTATTTCTAAACCAATTGGTTTTCGTAGTTACCCTGTGTATGCTACCAGGAAAGTCAGTTCAATGAGTTCCTCGAATGCTCAGACCAGAACAGAAGTTTTAACAAAATTCGTCTAAGGAAAGAACAAGTCTCTTCTTACGTTAAAAGAGGAGATAATGTTGTCTTTGATGTGAATAAAATTCCAGGAGAAAGGAGCAAAAATAATGATATGAGAAACAACCCGAGGGAGATGATTAAAGGTTATAAAGAAACTATCAACATGTTGTCAATTCCCTCAAGTCATAAGTCTTCTGGTAAGAACTCAAACTATGTATAGTATTTTGATGACAATAAGTTTTATGATAAGCTTTCACATCAAAAGGGATCGCTTTCTAGAATTGAAAGGAAAAAGAGACTCGATCATAAACACAATCCTTTTAATGAGCTCAGAGCTCATACTTGCGCTAATTAATCACAAGGGTCAAAGTACTTGCTCGAAAAAAAAATCATGTTGAGCAAGTTATATCAATAATCAAGTATACCGTGGCAAATTGGTATCTGCTTAGTTGAGCTATATTCTTATCGTCTATAGCTAAGCTATTTTCTACAGACAACGCTTCCTAAACAGTATTGGTTGTGTCTTCTATCGATTCTCTCTGTTAATGCATGTCCTACTGCATCTCCCTTGTCTGCTACTCTTGTGCTCTAAATTGCTTCTTTGAAGTTATGAAATTTATTGAGCCATTTATGAATTTTCATGTAGCAAAAGTATTTAGTTTGAAAAACCTTTTTTTTGGGGTCAAGTTGTATTTGAACGGATATTTGTGTTCTGGTACGAGTCAACTATTTGAAAACCCTAAAAACCTCCTTCCCTAGAAAACCTTTTAAATACAAATCCTTTGAGTATTGTACGCATACTATGGGTGTTTTCTTATTTCTGTCAAGAATGTCATCCTCTCCACCTTCACGTTCTTGTGGGTTTGCAAGAGGGTTTCTTGATAAAGGTATAGGTTTCGAGTCAAAAAGAAGGAAGGAAGGAAAGAACCCTTGTAGAAGATGATCATAATAATGCCCCATGTTACTATGCTTATACTCATGAGGGATGTTGAGAAGGAGGATATGGTTTCTGCTGAAGTGGTTCATGATTTTCTTAAATACTTCGAGGAATCAAAACTGCAGGTCGTTGATACTTTGAAAAATCTCGATGTATTGAAAACTGAGTTGAAAAAGGTTACCTCTGACCTTGGTATCATAAAATCTCACATCAATGATCTTATCAAAGAGAATCTCTTCTCTGAAGATGCAATGGATGGTGTCAATCACAAGCTCAACGACCTCAAGACTCGAGAGAACCCCGAACCGTCTATTTGACCCAAGTTCGTGTTCAACTTTGGCATAGAAGTCCACTTTTCTTATTAGCTTGTTGATTTTATTTGCCTAGTAAATCTTCAGATGAGAATTTTATTTTCTTGTTTTGTTTAGAAGAATAACTAGAGTTTGGAATAGCCATTATTGTGATTACACATATCTATGTCCAACGTTTCCATCTTCATGTTTTTAGGTTTATTTGTTTAAATTCTAAAATTGTTTGGAAGATGATTTTTGCAGTATTAATCTTTATGGTTTTATATATTGCAATTTGTTATGGGATATGTGTGTTTGCGTCAGCGAACTATGATTGTCTCATACCTTGTCAAAAGTTAAGTCTTTCATATGTCAATATGTATGTATTGATAAAAGAATGAATGAACTTTTGACATTAAAAAAGTTGCAAGCCTATTATATGTCATTATGCAAATATTGATGGAAGATAGGATGAACCTTTGTTTACGAGGATTATGTCTATTGTATGTCATTGTGCAAATAGTGATGGAAAATAGAATTAATCCTTGTCTATTCCGCAGTATTGATCATCCCTGATCCATATTTTATGTATATATACTGTGCGGATCCATAAGTTCTCTTATGTTGAGCATTTCCGATTAGATTAATCATGGGTTTTCTTGTGGTTAATTTAATTGAGTATTATTTGGATTCAAATTCATATTCGTGTGTGATTTGTTATGTCCAAATAAATCCTTCTTTCTTTTATGAAATTAAGGTCGCTCTTGTTGTTTTTTCGGCAATGACATTTTATGGGGGAGAGTTCTTAATTGAACTTGTGATTAATTGCCAAATCTTTGTGGGAAGTACGGCTGTGGAATATTATAGGGGTTATCTTGTATCTTTATAAACTCCTTGGTGAAAGCATTTAGCTTCGGATTTATGATTGCATCTAAATAAGTTGATATGTGCTTGCTTTTGGTCATGAAATGTCTCTATGGAAATATTCATTAGGATCCCTTTTTCGTACCTTTGTCAAAGGGGGAGAATTTATGTGTAGTTCACCCTACAAATACATATGGTTTTCGGATCATTATGTAAGGGGGAGTGGTTTCCATGTGAGATGGAGTATTGATTAAGGGGGAGTGATACATATCACCATAGTATTGTTGTCAAAGTTGTGATATAATTGAACTTTGATGTTGTGTAATAATACTATGGCACTGTATAACAATGATTGATAATTCTTGTTTTCTCATTGTTATAGCTACGGATTTTCAACAACGATGATGCTAAACTTACAACCTTTGGAATAATTGGAGTACTTGGAAGTGACGAAGATTTCAATTAATGTTGAATATTAGGCATGTGGAAGAAGAGATACAAAATTTTATTTATCTATTTTTGTATTCCATATGTATTGATAGTTTGTCATTAAAATTGACAAAGTGGGAGATTGTTACATCACTGCTCGGTCGAACTCGCATGCGTTACTATCTCAAGCATGTTTGTTAATATTAGTGATCAAAACTATAAATCTTGATTTCTAGTCTACTATATCTAAGTCTCAGAGTAGGATAAAAAGTGTAGTGATGTAACACATTTTCTATCACTCAAAAGTCTATGAAAAAGTCGTTTTGCGATTATACACATTTTCTATTTCGAGTTGAGTTTATCTCGCTTATCTATTTTTCGAAATATGTGTTGGTAAGCTTTCGCTTTGGCCAAGTTCATCTTTACCTAGTGACTAAAGTCATATTATGTTTCAATTACTTGAAAATGGCTTTGACAAAAAATAGTTTGTGAACAACAACTATATAACGTCCTCTAAGAATGTTTTAATGATTGAAATGAGAGTTTAGATTATATAACCATTGTTGGATATAAGCATTGTGTGGTAACACATATATGTATAAGTCCTTATTACTTGAACCAAAGTATGCGTACTTTGCTGCTCAGAAAAATCGGAACAGAGTCCGCGAACCCAGTCTGCATACTGTTGGAGGTTCTCTTCCCGAGAGAATTTGCTGGAGTTTGTAAATAATTTACAAACTTATTCCGAGTACTTAATTCCGCGTACTTAGGTTCGTTATTTTCTAAAAATGATTATTCATGAACTTATACTTATATAAACTAAGGAATGCAAGTTTGCAAACCGTGGCTATAAAGTTCATGAACCAATTCGAGTGAATCAAATCGTTTTTTCTTAGTTCGTGTCTTGTTTACTTCTATAAGATCTAAGCAATTGAACAACTCTCTAACTAGTTCATTTGAATCATTTGAACTAGTTATGGTAAAGAAGAATATGGTTAATATGAAAGTGCTCATATGGCTAACCATTTGGTTAACTACTGTTGAACCAACGAATGTACATGTTTGGGTACGGTTACACAAACCTAAAACGTGCATTTCATTTGTGTTTAACAAGCTAAGTTTTCGATCTAACGAAATGCTTTGTTACTAAGCTAACATTGATTGCAAACCCTGATTTGATAGACTATATAAGGGAGAACTCTAGCAACTGGGAAACCTAATCCCCACACCTCCTGTGTGATACTAGTCGTATAATCTAGAGTCGATTCTCCTTTAACCTTAGGTTTCTACCGAGACCCTATAGGTTAACAACTTGAAGACTTTATTGGGATTGTGAAGCCAGACCGATACTACTTTCTTGTAGTTATGTGATCTGATCTTGCTGTTTCTATCGTATTGAGTACAATCGTAACAATTGGATTGAGATTGATATATCCGATATGCAAGATATAAACGTAATCACAAATATCTTCGTCTCGTCGTTTGTGATTCCACAATATCTTCTTTCGCCGCGTCGATTAAGATTATTGTGAGGTGATAATAATACTGAGCTGTTCTTCGGGAATATAAGTTTGGATTATCAATTGGTTGATGTTCACCTTGATTTATCAAAAGACGGAACAAAACTCGTAGTTATTTCTGTGGGAGACAGATTTATCTATTACCGTAGACTTTTCTGTGTGATACAGATTTGTTTATTAAAGTCTTCGACTCTGGGTCGTGTCAACTTTTAGTTATGGGTGAGATCAGCTAAGGGAATCAAGTGTGTAGTATCCTGTTGGGATCAGAGACGTAAGGAGCGCAACTGTACCTTGGATCAGTGTGACATTGGTTGGGTTCAACTACAGTCCAGACCGAAGTTAGTTTGTAGTAGGCTAGTGTCTGTAGCGGCTTAATACAGTGTGTTCAATCTGGAATAGGTCCCGGGGTTTTTATGCATTTGCGGTTTCCTCTTTAACAAAACTTCTAGTGTCTGTGTTATTTCTTTTCCGCATTATATTTTGTTATATAATTGAAATATCATAGTTTGTGCGTTCAAGTGATTTCTCTTGTATTCAATTAGACTAGAATATTTCTATTTGCTTGAGTAAGAATTGAATCGAGAAAGAAAGATATAACTCTTTGATATACTTTATTAAGATTGAGTCTAGTTTATTCTCTTGAAAGTATATTGGAGTTTGTCCATACATATTGCTAATCGAAATATTGGGTGTAGTTGTTATACCCCCTCTTTTTCATAATATATCATCAATATGCGTGGAAGATCTTTCCATTAACACGTATGCACTTTCACAATCCATAAGATTTCTTTGTTCTCTAGAATCAACTAAAACTTTGGGACGTCCCTCAGTAATGATTCATGGACATAGTTTTAATCAGAGACAATCGTATGATATAGATTCTCTGTATTGATGATATATGGATCGGTTTGTGCCTTACTCTCCTTTTTCTTCCTTGGATGAGTATCGATCGAACCAAGTGGTCCCCCCCTCTTCCTTTTGGGTGTCACGGCCTCAGCTACACTTCCACCAAGTACATCCTTGGTACCTATATCTATGGTACCTTTTCACTTTGTCAGGAATTTCCAACCTTGCAGGCACGTTTGCAGCTGGTATATGTGATCTCGTAACTTTAGCGGTATCAGTTAATGTATCAGGCATTGAATTTGCCACATTATGAAGATGGATAATTATTTTCACTTCACTTTCAAACTGTGGAGTGCAGGGATAAAGATGAGACAACGTGGGAACACACCACGACAATTCATGTCGTTCCCTTTGGAAGTCCTTTTGCATACCTCCACCTATTGACGGGAAGGTTGTCTCATCAATGTGACAATCCGCAAATCTAGCGGTATTGATATTGCCTTCAAAGAATCTAAGTAGCGGATAATTTTTGTGGATTCATATCGAACATAAATACCTACTCGTCTTTGTGGACCCATCTTAATTAGTACGCTGTGGGGGCGTAATAGGCACGTATACAACACAACCAAATATGCGTAAATGTGAAATATCAGTCTCATATCCAGTTACCAACTGGAACACAGAAAATGGTTGGCTAACAATGGGTCTAAAGCGAATAAGTAATGTTGCATGCAATATGGCGTACCCCCGGAAAGTAATAGGTAGGTTGGAACGCATAACCAATGGCATAGATATCATCTGTAACCTTTTGATAGTTGCTTCTGCGAAACCATTTTGAGTGTGTACATGGGGTACGGGATGCTCTGCGTAAATTCCATTAGACATATTTAAATCATCAAATACTTTATAAATAAATTCTCCAGCATTATCGAGTCTGATAGACTTGATTAGATGATCAGGGTGGTGAGCCCTTAGTCGTATAATTTGTGCTAGGATCTTTGAAAATGCAGAATTTCTTGTGGACAACAGTGCAATGTGTGACCAACGGGTCAAATCATCAACCAAAACCATAAAATACCTGAATGGTCCACATTCTGGATGTATATGTCCACAAATATCACCTTGTATTCTTTGTAAAAATGGAATATTTTGTTTGGTATTTTTAGCATAGGATGGTCTCGATCCTGTCTTTGCTAAAGAACAAGCTTTGCAGAATGAGCGACGTGCCTTCGATAAGGACAACGAAGAAGAATGGGATAGGGGGTGCGCTTCAATTACTTGGGGAGACGAAGGTTGCGTTTCTCTTACTTTAAAAGGCATAAAATGTGCATCATTTACTTTAGAATTCACATTGTTACTTTGCATTGTAACAATCTTTTGTCCCATTTTCTTTTTCATCCGAAAGAAAGAATATACATGTGAGTTCTTCAAAACACGGATCACGACCTGGGTGCCCTAATCGATCGTGCCAAAGCTTATACAAGTCACTGGCCAACAATTCATCGTTGGGAACCACATGGGATTCGATAATCCTAATAGTGGTGATATACAATCCACTAGAGTGACTCATTAGTTTCTCTAATATGATTTTCCTTTTGTATTCACTAGAGGTCACATATATGTACTCAATTCCATTTCACAGTGGGTTTCCAAGTGATAACCATTTGCAAGGATATCCTTGAAACCTAACAAAGTGCGGTGAGCTCTTGGTACATATAAAGCTTCTATGACTTTAATCATTGTGTGGAAACAAGAATTGAGCATTACCTCGCCCAATTATTACTTGTGATGATCCAATCATCATAGTCACAGATGTATTATAAGGAGTAAAATTGATACATAATTGTCTATTTCTGAGGATAGTGTGGGTGGTTGCACTATCAACTAAACATTCAATTTCTCCTGGAGACATTCATACAAGTACATTAGGAAGGAATGTTACAAACAAAGAAAAACGAACAATTTATCTCACTTCCTTTAGAGAATTTTGTTATACTAGAATGACGTACTTTTCATTCTAATTTACATGCTAAACAACATATTATCATAAAAAAAGTAAAATTCTATTGAACCTAATGGAAAATAAGTACTTATAGATAATCCATACACATAAAGATGGTAAAAACATGTTCAGCAACGGTAACACCTACTAAAACTATTAAACAAACGGTAGTCTAAGATAACATAAAAACTTTAAAGCATCGAATTACAAACAAAGTCTAGCAATCTAGAAACTAAATTGTTAGGCCCAAGCAAAATCATGCACATCCATAGTTGGGGCAAAGTCCTCATTGCCCAGTAAGTCTGAAATTGTAAGGTTGACGTCAGGGGTTACATAATTTTCTTCCATATAGTTAGCCTCTTGTCCGAGAGTTTCCCGGTACTTTTTGTAGTACGCAGCTACATTGGCACTAGCCTTGCAATGCTTGTACCAATGTCCGGTAAATCCACACCTAAAACAAGCCGCAATTTCGTCCGCGTCTTTTTTGTTAGCGGGATTTTTAGGTGTTTTTTCAAACTTAAAATCACCACCACTATGACATGAAGTTACTTCTCTATGTCGAACATTAGGTGACCTTTACATCCTTGACCTCGATTATGTTCCATACATCCTCTTCTATGAGAGGGGTAGACAATCTAATTTCGCACAATCATGGATCTAAATTGAAAATGTTGTCACGATCCGAATCTAGCAAAGGCACGGTGAGTCATTGATAGTAACATGTAGGGGTGCATACACCCTACCCATATCCGTTATTTCTACCCTACCCGCCAATGATTTAACCGTATCCTACCCTACCCGCCATTGAACGGGTAGGGTGACGGTTAGAGATTTTCTTAGCCACTATTAAATGGGTAGGGTGACGGGTGAAACCCGATATTATCCTACCCTACCCGCCTACCTGCTAATATACTCAAATGACTGAGTAATCCTCGCATTGTTTTCATCTCCTGCCTATTTTTTTTTCGTAATTTTGAAACATATCAGGGGTAAAAAGTGAGGTTGGTTTTTTCGCTTCCATATCTATTTTCTTTTCCAAATCACAAATCGAAGAAAAGTCGAAAACCTTTCTCCCTGTTCTCAAATCAAACTCTGCTCCAAATCTAGCAGTAGAATCACTCAATTGAAATTTTCAACGAAACCCTTTCTTCTTTCAATACCATCTTCATCTAAACTCGTCTTAAAACTCAGCTCCATCTCCACCTAACGAGTAAATTGAGGTTTGATTTTGTTGTGAACTTGTGAGAATTTTGATTGATTTATCTACTAATTTCATAATCTGCATGTTTGATTTTCGAAAGGGAAAACGAACTATTCTGAATCATTAACTCATTCTCATGATTTTACTCTTTGTTCATACACCCTCTTTTAAGGTTTGTTTCAATTATCAGCTAGTTCTTTGTTTAGGATTTGAAAGACTAGATTGAATTTTGTTTCGTTTCAGATAAAACTAATTAAGAGTTGGCTTGCAATTTTTAGTGGTTTCTAGAAAGAACTAAGAATTCGTTCATTCAATTGTTGGTTGCAGCAGCAGCAAAAAAAACTTATCTGGAAGAACAAAGTGAAAAAAAGAATGGAATAAAAGTTGACTGCTGAGGTAAATATCATTTCCATAAGACATAGTAGATGCTAGTTTTAGTGTTGTATTGTAATGCCGACTTAACATTGAAAGAGTATTCAGTACAGACCATTTAATTTGAAGATCCGTTTCAGCCCATGTGAAACCCAAAGATTTGAATAATGTTTCGAATGAAACGCACTCTAATGTCAATCCTCCTAATGCAACACATGATAACTTGTTATAATTCTGCAGGGGATATATAGTCCTGTTGGTACTTGTTATAATTCTGTAGGGGATTTATAGTCCTGTTGGTATTTGAACATTTCGGTTGGCTAGTTGTGATATATAGTCCTGTTGGTACTTGAAGTTGCATATCGAGCTTTGGGGGGTTGTATTGTACTTTCTTTTGTAATCTTAGATAATGTTGGCTAGTTTTGATATAGTCCTGTTGGTACTAGAAATTCAGTATCGTGCTATGGGGGGTTTTATTTACTACCTGTTGTTAAACAGAGATGTGGAAATGGTATGTATGATAATAGAACTGTTAAAGAATGAACTCCAGTAATAGGTAATTCACAAGAAAGCAGAAGTTTTAGTGGCTTAGCGGTGCTTTAAACATCATATGTCTTGACCTCTTGCTGGTGAATTGCGTCTTTCTTCTTGTTGCTTTACGTTGCATATTATCTCGTTTTGCCCATTCTAGATTTGTTATCTCGTGGGGATCATCCCGGTTCTGTAATTCTGCTGCTACGTCATTCTTTTTGTTTTCTTAATAGTGGTTCCTTCTTCTCTTTGCTGCTGTTAATTTACTACCTGTTGTATGTATATATGGACAGGTCCTTCCCAAGTTTATCTAAGCCTGAAATAAGGATATTCCCACTTTCTTCTCTCATATTTGTGATGAGCTAATGGATTACACATATACTTTGTTTTTCACTTCCCCCTCCATTGTTTGCTTTCAACAACATGCACCAAAAGTGAAATCAACATGTTATATCCTGTCTTTTGTTGTACTCTGCATTTGGAAACTGCATTGAATATCTTGGGCATTTTTATGTTGAACTCTTTTCTGTTTTTATGTTGATTGGCTCCAACTGTTGTTATGCAGCTTTATTTGGTGATCTTAGTGCGTATTCCATCATCGTAGATGATGATTGAAGAAGGTCATATGAAGAGCTTTTGGTGGTGATACTCTTATTTGAAGAACAAGGATGTCCACCTTTTCAAGGATACTCTTATTTGATTCTCTTTTTTTCTTGAGACTACAAATGGCCTAGCAGGATGCTTTTGTTTGTTTATTTTTCCCTAGTTAGATTGGCACATATTGTTGTTGCAAGATTTTTTTTTGTTTTATTGGAAAGCATATTATACTATTATGTATAAAGAGTGAATAGTAGTTGTTAACCAGATAGAAAAAAAGAAAGAAAAAAAAAACGGTTATACCCGCCACCCTATCCTACCCGACCCGCCAAATAATGAGTCGGGTAGGATCTTACCCGTTTAGTGGCGGGTAGGGTGGCGGGTAAAAAAATTCTTACCCGCCAGTTAGCGGGTAGGGTGGCGAAACAGCCCATATCCTACCCACCCTACCCGTTGTGCAGCCCTAGTAATATGAACCGAGTAAGTTGGACCAAAATGAACCCATAGAGTTCGTCCACTTTTTGAAAATCCACTAATCAGAATCCAAACGTTTCTAGTTGGACTTTGCTCCCAATAGTGCGACCATTGATAAAGGTCCTGTCCGTCCCCACTAGCTGGACGTCCACCAAGTCCCCACTAGCTAGACGTCCACCAAGTCCACCAAGTTCGTTGTCTGGTACGAGCCTCATAAGTTAGATTCCACCCCCAAATGTCGACATACTTTTATATTAGGTTCCTTTGTTCCCAAGTCTTTCCCTTCAATTAAGATCCAGGTTTAAATGAAATCTTTTACATTTTGGTAATAATATCCAATGAATTTATTAGAATGAGAAAGAATAATATTTTTTGAAAATGGGTAATAAAATTTAGGTTTTAGAGGACAACCGTTTGATCTTAGGCATTTAATCCTATGATCCTAGATGATTGGAAAAGACTATAAATAGGGGGCTATATCATGAACCAAGGGAGGGGGAAATTTTTTAGAGAGAAAGGCATATTAGTTTGAGAGAATTCATAGAAAATGGTGAGACTATTTTGAAACGGTGGTACTTCGGTTGCTGGATTCGGTTCGCAGAAGCATTATCTGTTGGTTCTAATAAATCCGAAGTTACATTTTTATCAACCGCGAAACAGGTACATAGCGTAACCACTTAGAGCAGACATATGATTTGGCTTCTATAATGGCTATGTAATGATGTTATCATGATTACATGATGGAATAAATTAGAATTTGTTTTCGTCTGTTTATGTGCTGAAGGTGCTAGTCCTGTTTTATATATATGCCCTTTAATCTTCTTCCTATCATGTCATGACGTTTGGATCTGCATCACATGCTAGTACTCCATGAATTAATTATTCTTGCATCAAGAGGGGAACGTTGTTTGTGTTGAATACTATCATATATGCGTATGTGCATGATTTGCTTTGGAATAGTTTCATGTTCGTATGTCAATCATTGAGTAAAGTTGTGATGCTGATATGTGCATGATTGTGTCTGTTCAGCCTTCATCTTCATAGTTTGTAGCAACATGCGTTTCCATTAAGTCCTAGCTAAGTCATCTACGTACACCAGTATGAATGCTTGATATTTGTTTCGTTGGAGTGGATTGAATTCTGTTCTTATGGTGTATTGCATGAATCCTGATCGTATCCAGTTAGCGACAAAAACATTATGTCCCTGTGTGTTTCATGCTACTATGAGATAACGTGTGGTTTAATGGTTAATAATAATAACAAAACTAGTCATAAAAACCCAAGGTGACCGAATTTGTGGTACAAAAACCCCACTTAAATATTGGAATTCATTAAAACTCCATCTTAAACTAAATGGATACAAAATCCCCAAATTTTAAAAAATTGATACAAAAATTCCAAATTTCAAAATTGGTTTCATCAAATTTTATGATGAAACCAAAAATTGGTTTCGTCAAATTCTAAGAGGTTTCATCAAATTTTATGATGAAACCAAATTTTGGTTTCATCAAAATTTTGTTTTTTGGGGTTTTGCGTTACTTTTGTTTTGACGGATTTTTTATGGATAGATAGTGACACCTTTGGGGTTATAACTCGCGGACCATAATAATAATGATATGTTGATTAGTGGCCAATAGTCAGCACTCTTTGTTTTGTTCCATGATTTTCTTCATCTAGATTTTGCATAATTATAATAATAATAATAATTGATAATAATAATAATAGTAGTGGTTTGATTGATATTGATTTTGAGTGATAATAATAATAATATTGGCTTGATTGATATTTTGGTTTTTTGTTTTGTCTTAATAATATTTTCTTGCAATAATAATAATAATATACTGATGATAATAATGATGTTTTGAGATACTGATTGAGGTTTGCTTTCTTTTTCAGGATTTAGTGGAAATATTTTATTGGATTATAATTTAATTTGTGAACATGATATTTATTTGTTATTATAAGTTAGAATCCTAAAATTCCAAATATAAAGTATAGGTCAATCTCCGGATTGGACGGGATGGGTGCCTCACACCTTCCTAGCTCATGTTTTGATTCCCGGACTGAATCTCTGATAATTGGAACAATATTTCCTTTTGGGTACCAACTCCCTAAGTTGGGTGGCGGCTTCGATAAAATAATTATTTTCTTACGTGATTCCCATTTTGGATATTTAGAGATCCTAACCGATTTCGACGGTATCTACATTGACGACTTCACTGGGGATTGGAATCTAACTTGAAACATATTTGATATTTTAGGGTTTTAATTTGACACTTCTCGGTGTTGCACACACACACTGCACGCACCCATTCACTTTTCATTTTCATTTTGCATCGTCCGATTCCGACTTTAGGAAAATCCGTGGCTAGTAAGCTGAAGCCACTGGGCGTTATCAGCCGAACCACCACAAGCCTTTGTCCAGTACCAAAGAAGACTAGTTTCGACTGCGTCTGAGGTATATTCTGCTAAGGTATCCCGAGCCTACCAAAAAATCTAGTAAAACCTGCATGCACGTGCATAAACTGCATCCATTGGAGCACAAAATCCGAGGCATAATCACCCTTGTGTTACCATATATTCTTTTGTTTCCTTGAAAACAGGAACACAAGCATAAAATCTGAAATGCATATCGATACTGGGGCATTGTCTTGGTTGTGCAACCAATTCCAATAGATGTTGGATACCAATTTCTCAGAATATGAAGACAAGATAGAGGTCGAGATCAAGAAGTTGACTCTCGAGGCCGTTACTGGGTATCTAGGAAAATATGAGCCTGATGCTGGTAAGATGACTGACGGGTTAGATGATTTCTTTGCAGAAGAACATGAGGTAAGCACTATAAAAGTGGACTCACGTAAGACCTTCACTGAAATACCCTGTTTAATCCAGTCAATTCGATTCGATTAATGGAAGGTCAGAAAATTCGACCATTCATGTTGAAAAAACTTACCTGGTTGGTAAACCAGAGAATTGTGTTTTTTCTAAAAATATTTCAGGAAATCAAAATAATTTTGGAAACAAAATATTTGACTTGGACAAGGAGCACGATTATACTGATCAACCGACTACCAATGACGTGGAAATGATCGAAGAGGACGTACCTCGTGAGCTCCTAAAGTCATTAGATCACTTGGAAGACAAGCTGTAACCGGTCGAAGAAGTAGAGTCGGTCAATCTGAACATGGAAGATCAACCCCAAATGTTCAAGATCGGTACTAATTTGTATTCAGAAGAAAGGAGGATTATGATCGAGTTACTAACTGAGTACAAAGATATATTTGCATGGTCGTATGAGGATATGCCAGGGTTAGACACAGACATGATAGTACATAACTTGCCTATCATCCCTGGAATGAATCCAATCAAACAGGACTTGCGTAATATCCGACCAAAGTGGTCTTTGAAGGTACATGACGAAGTAATCAAGAAATATGAAGCTGGGTTTTTGATGGTTACAAATTATCCAGAATGGTTGGATAACATAGTACCGGTCCCGAAGAAGGATGGAAAAGTCTGAATGTGCATTGACTACAAAAATCTTAACAAGGCAAAAGACGACTTTCCCCTCCCCCATATTTACATCCTTGTTGACAATGCTGCAGGGCATGGATTACTATCATTAATGGACGGGTTCTCAGGATATAATCAGATAAAAATGACAGAAGAAAATATGGAGAAGACATCTTTTATTACACCTTGGGGGACATTTTGTTATGTGGTAATGCCTTTCGGTCTTAAAAATGCTGGAGATACTTATCAAAGCGCGATGACTACTCTTTTTCATGGAATGATGCACAAGGAGTTGGAGGTGTATGTAGACGATATGATTGACAAGACTGAAAGAAGGGAAAATCATCCATCAGACCTACAGAAGTTGTTTGACCGGCTCAAGAGGTACAAGTTGAGGTTTAATCCCAATAAATGTACATTCGGGGTAAAATCAGGAAAGCTACTAGGGTTCATTGTCAGCAACAGAGGAATAGAAGTTGATCCAGATAAAATGAATGCAATCATTAATATGCCCCCCCAAGAACGAGAAGGAAGTGCGAGGTTTTCTAGGTAGAATTCAATATATCAGTCGGTTCATCGCGTAACTAACTCCGATTTGCGCATCAATATTTAAATTGTTAAGAAAGAAATCGCCAAAGGAGTGGAATGAAGAGTGCCAAGAGTCGTTTGATCAGATAAAGAAGTATTTATCCAATCCACCTGTGTTGGTCCCTCCGGTCCCTGGGAAACCTTTTTTGTTATATTTATCGGTAACTGACTCATCAATGGGGGCAGTCTTAGGAAAATATGATGAAGATGGTAAGAAAGAGAAAGAAATATACTATATCAATCAGACATTGTCCGGATACGAATCAAAATATTCCACATTAGAGAAAACATGCCTTTCCCTTGTCTAGGCTACTCAACGGCTTAGACATTACATGTTATCTCATTCGGTGGAGTTGTTATCAAGGATGGATCCACTTAAATATCCATTTGAAAATCCAATGATCTCATGGAGAACGGCCAGGTGGCAGTTATTGCTAGAAGAATTTGACATCACTTATGTGACACAAAAGTCAATAAGGGGAGAACAATAGCGGATCACTTAGCAGTACAACCTATTCCAAATTGTGAGACAGTCATACCAGAATTTCCTGATGAGCATATTCTTGTTGCTGAACAAGATGATTAAGGTGAATTACGTAGAATGTATTTTGATGGAGAAATGAACCCAGTTGGGAAAGAGAAGGGGAAATTTTGATCTCTCCTGATGAGGTACGCATTCCGATTTCTAATCGATTGAATTTCAATTGTACTAACAACATGGATGAATATGAAACATGCATTTTTGGATTGAGAGCTTCCTTAGAATTATCAGTCAAGAAGTTAGAGGTATGTGGAGATTCTTTGCTGATTGTCAACCAAATACAGAAAGTCTGGAAGATCAAGGAAGAAAAGATAGTTCCATACCATGAATGCCTCATGAAGCTGGTGGATAAGTTTGATTGCATTACTTTTCATCATCTTTATAGAGACAAGAATCAGTTTGCAAATGCATTAGCTGCTTTAGCATCACTAATCCCGATCCCAAGATATTCCACGGTCAAACCCATCGAGGTGGCACGAAGAGAGCAACCAGCTTACTGTTATGCGGTTGAGATTGAAGCAGAATTGCCAGACGGAGACCCATGGTATCTAGATATCCAAAAATACTTAGAGGAATGAACTATTCCAGACGGATTTAGCAAAAAAGAGCGTCGTTACATACAATCTTTTCAGTTTATCATCCTCGGAGGAGTGTTTTATAAAAATCTTATGATGGGAATTTGATGAGGCGTGTAGATGGAGATGAAGCTCGACGCCATCTTAATGAGGTACATGAAGGAATCTGCGGCCCACACATGACTGGTCACATGTTATCCAGGAAAATTCTTTGGATGGGGTATTATTGGAGAACAATGGAATCAGATTGCTTCAAGTACGTGAAAAGTTGCCATAAATGCCAAATACATGCCAACTTGTTACATTTGCCACCAACTGAGTTGCATCCTCTTACATCACCATGGACTTTTTTTGTCTGGGGAATTGATGTAATTGGGAAATTGAAACCTTCCACGTAAAATGGACATGAGTACATCATAGTGGAAATTGATTATTTTACAAAGTGGGTGGAGGCAATATCCGTTAAGAATCCTATGGGGAATCAGACTGTTAAATTCCTTACAAACAACATTATATGTCGTTACGGATTGCCAAATGAGATTATATCGGATAACGGGTCCAACTTTGTTAGCAAGGAGGTAAAAAGGGAGTGTGCAAAGTACAAAATCTAGCTAAGGAACTCAAACGTTTATAGGCCGCAAACCAATGGTGCTGTGGAAGCTGCAAATAAGACATTAGGCAGGATTTTGAAGAAGATGACGGAAACATATAAATATTGGAGCGATAAGTTACCTTATGCATTATGGGCCTATTGTACCTAGATCCGTACAACCATTGGTATGAATCCGTACTCTTTGGTTTACGGCACAGAAGCAGGTTTGCCCGTTGAAGTTGAAATTCCCACCTTCCGAATGATAAAGGAAGGCATGGTACCTGAATATGAATGGATAGAGTCGAAGGTTCAACAACTGAATTTGATCGATGAAAATAGGATACGTGCCGCATGTCATGCAAGGCTTACCAGGAGAGGATAACTCGAAGTTTCAACAAGAAGGTTCATCCGCGAGGCTTAAAGGAATGAGATCTAGTGCTTAAAGAAGTCATACCTATAAAATATTCTGACCCAAGAGGAGTGTTCAAGCCTAATTGGGAGGGCCCATACATCATCAAAAGCATCTACCCAGGATCCGCAGTCGGGTTAACTGATCTGGACGGACGAGAAGAGCCGAAACTCACAAATATCGACCAAATGAAGAAATACTACACCTAAGGTAAGTGCTCAAACCTATCTAAGGGCGGCGAATGCTCATACAATTTAAGGTGATTTTTTAGGAGTCCCATATCTCTCTCTTATAGTGTCAGGTAGAAAATAAGTAGGGGCAGAGTCGTCATTATGTTTGGCCCCTTCCGTCCGTCAGTCAAAAAAAAAGAAAAAAAATCAGGAATTATTATTTTTGCATTCTTATAAGAGTCATTCAAAAAAAAAACTAGGGGCACCGCCATCATCATATTGGGCCCACAACAAGTTTCATTCTTCTATTTCAGTTTTGTTGGAGTCATGTAATTTAGAGAGAGATATGTTATTTTATTTGTATGTCATCATTTAAACGTGTACAACATCTTCTAAAATTCTATGAGCAACGGACGTCCAAACGGGTAGGTTTGAGTAGCCAAAAAAAAAAGGAAAAGAAAAGAAATAATTTGTGTAGTTAATAAACAGCCACTTGAGAAAATTGGTCGGCATTTGAAGAAATGAAAGAAGAATAAAAAGCATCGAGGAGAAATGGTCAACAACTGAAGGAGTTAGAAAAGAGTGGTAAGCCACGTGATGAAACAAGGACAGAAGAAGGTAAGCCAACATATATGCACTTGGGAATTTTTGGGCATAACATCAAACAGTTGGGGATGGTTGGAATTGGTCATATTGACTCTTGAAAATTCAACGGTGCCGACGTAATACCAGTGTTCTCCCTCCTACGCGGTAAATCAGTTGGGCTCTTTTATACCATAATCAGGTATTTTTGTTTTCAATTTTATAGTGTTTTTTTAATAATAAAATTAAGAAAAAAAAAACCTCTAGTTGTGTAGAAGCCAATGATGAAAAATCTAGGTAAAAATAAAATAAACATAATAATAAATTACTCCATTTAGATTGACTGAAGCAATAATTCCACACAATTAGTTGTATTTTTTTTTAAGATTTTCTTTTCTTTTCTAGGATTATTTTTATAGAGTTTATTTTCTCGAGGAGCATGTACTACTAATCACTCTCTTTTGTGTGAAGCATAGCCACCGACTCATTGATTATTGGATTTTTTGTGATGCTTCCAAATCATCAACGCACTTTATAGGTTTTTATCTACAATTTCAATCTGTAAATCTTCGCGGAAAACTTTATGCTTTAAAGAAGAAATGGCGACCCGCTCAAAGGAAATAAAGGATTGTCGAACCATAAAGATTTGCGGAGCTTAACAAGGAAAGCATGGGACTATCGGCTCAAGCAAAGAATGTATACCAAGGTGATGAAAGTTGTCAAAGGGGGAAGTCGGCTATTGCAACAAAATGAGGAAAGTTTTGAAAAAGTGTATACAAGAGAGAATGATTAATTGTAATCGGTGCCTAAATGTTTCCTTGTTTTCGCAACGCAACGTTACGGACCTCTTGGCTTACTAGCCATGAGATGTATATGTGCCTAAAATTAAATATTTGGAGGTGCTTCGCGTGAGCTAAACTGTGTCATCCTGAAAAATACAGTAGAATCCAACAAGGTAGGTGAGCCAATTTTTGTGCGAAATTAGGCGTATGGATTTTCCATTCAGTTGTGGGCAACCTCTGGCAAAGAGGGGCAACTGTAGACACCCCAATTTCGCACAAACGTCCGGTCTAAATTGAAAATGTTGTCGCGAACCGAATCTAGCAAACGCACGGTAAGTCATTGAGAGTAAAATGAACCGAGTAAGTTGGACCAAAATGAACCCATAGGGATCGTCCACTTTTTGAAAATCCACTAATAAGAATCCAAACGTTTCTAGTTGGACTTTGCTCCCAATAGTGCGACCATTGATAGAGGTCTTGTCCGTAGAGAGCCACATAAGTTAGATTCCACCCCAAATGTCGACATATTTTTGATATTAAGTTGCTTTGTTCCCAAGTCTTTCCTTGCAACTAAGATCCTAAGTTTAAATGAAATCTTTTACATGTTGGTAATAATATCCAATGAATTTATGAGAATGAGAATAATATTTTTGAAAATGAGTAATAATATTTAGGTTTTAGAGGACAACCTTTTGATCTTAAGCATTTAATCCTATGGTCCTAGATGATTGGAAAAGACTATAAATAAGGGGCTATATCATGAACCAAGGGAGGGGGGGAATTTTTTAGAGAGAAAGGCATATTAGTTTGAGAGAATTCATAGAAATAGGTGAGAATAAAAAATCATTTTGAAACTGTGGTACTCTGGTTGCTAGATTCGGTTCGTCGAAGCATCATCTGTTGATTCCAATAAATCCAAGTTACATTTTTATCAACCGCGAAACAGGTACATAACGTAACCACTTAGAGCAGACATATGATTTGGCTTCTATAATGTCTATGTAATGATGTTATCATGATTACATGATGGGATAAATTAGAATTTGTTTTCGTCTGTTTATGTGCTGAAGGTGCTAGTCCTGTTTTATATATATGCCTTTAATCTTCTTCCTATCATATCATGACGTTTGGATCTGCATCACATGCTAGTGCTCCATGAATTAATTATTCTTGCATCAAGAGTGGAACCTTGTTTGGGTTGAATACTATCATATATGCGTCTGTGCATGATTTGCTTTGGAATAGTTTCATGTTCGTATGTCAATCATTGAGTAAAGTTGTGACGCTGATATGTGCATGATTGTGTCTGTTCAGCCTTCATCTTCATAGTTTGTAGCAATATGCGTTTCCATTAAGTCCTAGCTAAGTCGTCTACGTACACCAGTATGATGCTTGCTATTTGTTTCGTTGGAATGGATTGAATTCTGTTCTTGTGGTGTATTGCATGAATCCTGATCGTATCCAGTTAGCGACAAAATTATTGTGTCCCTGTGTGTTTCATGCTGCTATGAGATAATGTGTGGTTCAATGGTTAATAATAATAATAATGCTATGTTGATTAGTGTCCAATAGTCAGTACTCGTGCTTTGTTCCATGATTTTCTTCATCTAGATTTTGCATAATAATAATAATAATAATAATAATAATAGTGGTGGTTTGATTGATATTGATGTTGAGTAATAATAATAATAATAATTGATAATAATAATAATAATATTGGCTTGATTGATATTTTGGTTCTCTGTGTGGTCTTAATAATATATTCTTGCAATAATAATAATAATATTCTGATAATAATGATGATGTTTTGGGATACTGATTGAGGTTTGTTTTCTTTTTCAGGATCTAGTGGGAATATTTTATTGACTTATAATTTAATTTGTGAACATGATATTTATTTGTTATTATAAGTCAGAATCCTAAAATCCCAAATATAAAGTAGAGGCCAATCTCCGGATTGGACGGGCTCGGTGAATCTTTGATAATTGGACCAATATTTTCTTTTGGGTCCCAACTCCTAAAGTTGGGTGGCGGCTTCGATAAATAATTATTTCCTTACGTGATTTCCATTTTGGATATTAAGAGATCCTAAACGATTTCGATGGTATCTAGAAGAGGTGTTATTTCCACGTGGGTATCGACATGGGGATGTGAATCAGAATGTCGAGCCGTATTTCCTTTGGGGTTTTTTCCTCTATTGACCTTGCCATGGTTAGCTTCGGGAAATTTCTTTTTCCCGACAGCTCTGGTATTGTTATTGACAAGAATCTCATCGTGCCTTTCGGCCACTTGAAGTAAGTTTATCAACCTACTGAATGTGGTGATTTTTTTGTTGTCAACCTCTAAACGATATTGGTTCGTTAATATCATGGACGAGGTGGGAAAGGTCGATAGGGTTTTCTTAATCATTTCCTCATCTGTGAGTTTCTTCCCACAAAAGTCCTTACACACATGAATTGCAACATGTATTTTTGGAAATCATTCACTTTCACATATTCGAGGAAGCAGATTTCGTTTCGCAGGACGTTTAGTTGTGGTATTAAGGAATCATGAATGTTCCCAAAACTTCTATCTAGAGTATCCCATAGCTCTTTTGGTGTCTTCAAATCTTCTAATCTTCAATAACCTGCACAACACCACTTGAATCTCTGGTGATCAATCAAGCATGGAACATAGTCTGTTAACAATGGATTATCACAAGATGTCTTTAGATCTAACAACAATTCTAAATATCTCTTCGATACTTCGATCTAGTTTAAATGAATCTTATATCAGAAGAGAATATTCTCAAGCATAAAAAAACTGGGTGCAATCAAAGTTTGAACAACCGTTAGTCAATCAAATCAATCGGAAACTAATAACACTGTATTTATCTAGTTTCCCACCAATGATACCCGTATAGATTTTTGATCCCATAGAAGTCTTTAAACGAGCAGTCGTAAGAGATTTCACCTAATTATGATACTTTCCTCTCCGTATAGACGACTCCATCAGAAACAACAAGAAATGAAGTTTGCCTGGATCTTAGAATAGTTTGCTAAAAATGCAAACTTATGTATTTATAGACAAAGGATGTTTGGACACCAAGGAATTTCCAAAATCGAAGATATTCTCAACATATGCAATGAATTGCAAATTAGGTTTTCCTAATTCCAATAAATGCTTGTCCAATATTTCCGAAATCTCTCAATAGAAAATCTCCAATTAGTAAATGCACATCACTAATTTTTATTCTCTAGAGATATGCATTAATTGCTGGTAATTAAAGCGTATAAAACAAAAAACCTTAATTAAAAGATTCGTATTTATTTAGGCACATGATCACCTAGAGTACTAAGGAATATATTTGAACAATTAATGATAAGATTTACTGCTCGTTTTCAAAGTATGTTTCCATATTTTCACTGCAAATCCTTATTTCATATTTACATGGATTTACATTCTTGGAATCAGTTATACCACACTTCCAAACAAGTTTATAATTGGTTCACCTGTTTTCCAAGACTACTATGCGATTGATCAAATACCAAATCACATACATGCATGGGTTCAATCGGTTCTACTAATCACTAGTATCGGTTATACCTAAATATGGAAACACTTGTGGTCGGTCTAACCAGTCACTAGGATCGGTTACACCAGTTACAAGGATCGGTTCCATCTGACAGAGATTGTCATGACATGTATATTATGAATGATAGGATTGTATTCAACGTGGTAAACAAGATACAATACATCTGTTCTTATATACAAGAAACATAATATAAAAAGAGAAACAAGATATACCTGAAAAAGGGAATAAAATATACAAGATATACATGCTATGTAGAGCAGGATATTATCTCAACAAATCAGGACAATATCGTTTAACACACTCCCTCAAACTCAAGATGGTGCAACACACATGTTGAGTTTGGAAATCAAGAACCTTAGACGAGCTGAGGTCAATGATTTGGTGAATAAATCAGCGAGTTGCAATTCTGAGCGAAAAAATGGTAAGAAATAGTTTGTTGCTTGAAGTGATGTCTTACAAAGTGACAATCTATCTTAATATGCTTCGTACGTTCATGGAACACATCATTATGAGCAATGTGAATAGATGCTTTATTGTCACAACACAATGGAGTAGATTCTGATAGGTGAACTCCCATATCTTCAAGGAGCCATCTTAACCAAACAATTTCAGAAGTTGTATGAGAAATAGCGCGATACTCAGCCTCTGCACTAGACCGAGAAACTACACTTTGTTTCTTACTGCGCCAGGAGATCAAAGAATTGCCTAGAAATACACAGTATCCTGTGGTTGAGTGTCTATCTATAACGTCACCAGCCCAATCTGAATCTGAATATGCATGAAGACAGAGATCAGAAATAGATGAGAACTTTATACCTTGATACATGGTGCCTTTGATATAACGTAATATCCGATGTACTGCAGCATAATGTGTGTACCTTGAAGCTGACATAAACTGGCTAGCTACATGAACTGTATGACTGATATCTGGTCTTGTGATGGTTAGATGATTAAGAATTCCCACAAGCTGACGATATAATGTAGGATTTTTTAAAGATTTTCCTTCGAAAGGATTGAGTTTCACATTTAGTTCAAGAGGTGTATCTGCAGTCTTACTATCTGTTAAACCAACAAGCTGAAGAATCTCGGAGGCATACTTCACTTGTGAGATGAAATAACCATCAACTGATTTATCAACCTCTATACCAAGAAAATACCGTAAGAGACTTAAGTCTTTCATTTCAAAACACGAACTGAGATGAAGTTTGAGAGCAGTAATTCCTTCTAAATCATCACCTGTGATAACCATATCATCAACATATAAAAGGAGAATAACCATACCCTTCTCAGTTTATCGAGTAAACATTGCTGAGTCATACGCACTTTGATTGAATCCGTACTGAAAGATAGCATTTGAAAACTTCTCAAACCAAGCACGTGGTGCTTGTTTCAGTCCATACAAAGTTTACATACTTCATTTGGAGAATGAGTCATTCCTGGTGGTGGTATCATATACACTTCTTCTTGAAGTTCTCCATTAATAAAGGCGTTCTTGACATCCATTTGATAAAGATTCCAATTACGAGAAGTAGAAACAACAAGAAGTGTACCTACAGTAGTCATACGAGCAATGGGAGCGTACGTTTCTTCATAGTCTACACTATATTCTTGTGTATATCCTTGAGCAACCAATCGATATTTGTGGCGTTCTATCTCACCTGCTGATTTTTTTTTGATCTTGTACACCCATCTACTTCCAATAACAGTTTTTCCTGGTGGCAAGTCAACCATATCCCATGTACCAGCGTTCTTGTGAGCTGTTAGTTCTTCTCCCATAGATGTTTTCCATACTGGATTTATAGATGCTTCCCTATATGATTTTGGTTCATGTATAGACAAAATGGATGATAAAGAATAATGATAATCTGCAAACCTGGACGGTAGTCGACGAGAACGTGGAGGTAAAGCATCATCCTCAGGTACAAGATCCCAAAAATTAGAGGGAACTGAAGCTGAAAGAAGTTGTGTTCTAGCTGTCTCTATGATATGACGATGTTTTCTTTCTGCTATACCGTTTTGCTCTGGAATTTCAGTACAAGATAACTGAAGTAGAGTACCTTCTGTTTTAAGAAATTCTTTGAAGGGATTTGATATATACTCACCTCCTTGATCATCACGAAAGGTTTTAATGGATTTTCTAAATTGAGTTTTGACCATTCTAGAGAAATCTGTGTATATTTTCAAGAATTCTGATCTAAAACTAAAAAGATATATCCATGTAAAACGAGAGAAATCATCAATGAAGATAACATAATAAAATCCCCTCCCTTAGAGGCAATGGGATACTTTCCCCACACATCAGAATGAATAAGATCAAAAGGTTCAACTGAATAAGTAACACTATTATTAAAAGGAAGTGCAGGTTGTTTACCCAACTTACATGAAATGCAATAAGGTTATTTATCAACTTGAGTTGTTCTAATCCTTTATTGATCATATATGTAAGACGTAAAAAAGAGACATGTCCTAGCTTAGAGTGCCAAGACATAAATGGAGACACAGTAGAACGAAAGGAATTTGCAGATGCAACGGTAAGTTCATTCTTTGATTGTTGAGGAACAACGATAAGGAGATATAGTCTACCGACTCTACGGCCTATCCCAACAAGCTTCTATGTCCTGGGATCCTGTATTACACAACCAAAGGAGAAGAAATAAATGTTAAAACCCTGATTGCATAGTGGTCCAATTGATATAAGATTCATCTTGATCTTTGGAACAAGTAACACATCAGATATACATATTTTTTCTGATACTTTAACCTGACCAATATGACTAGCAGCTATCTCAGATCCATCTGCAGTTTGGATTTTGGGTGTAACAATAGGATGCTTGTTTTCAAAAACATTAGAATTGAATGTCATATGATTAGAAGCACCTGAGCCAAGAAACCAACCGTTTGAAAATTTACATGTGGCAACAGAGAAAGCAGACGCTGTTGTAGAATTATTGTTACCAATTGCAAGGGCTTGTTTGAGCATCTCTTGAATATAAGGAAGATTACTTGATGTAGATGCTGATATTTCATGACTTCTTTCCAGTGCAGGTGCTGCAAGAATAGATGGTACAGGTGTGTATGCAATGCCATTCATCCTTCTTCTTTCTCTCATGTTTCTTGAAGATGGAGATGTACAGTTTCCTACTGTATGACCAGGTTCTTTACAATAGTTGAACTGAATCTGAGAATTCGAACTTTGATTGGTCGGAGGTTGAAAGGATGATGTTTGTGACACCCTCTCTGTTGATGCTAAAGTGCAGGTTTTGGCCAAGTGACCTGGTTTCTTGCAGTTGTAACACTGAACCTGTGAGATGTCACGATAGTTTCTCTGAGAACTGAAGGTATTATTAAAAGTTGTACGTGAAGGAACTGCAAACACAGCGGGTATTTCAGGCTTGATCCGCTTCCGAGTTTCTTCAGTAATAAGCTCAGATAACGCAGCTTCCACCGTAGGGAGAGGTGACCGATGAAGAATTGAAGCTCTTACAGTCTCAAAATCATCTCTTAACGCCATCAGAAGTTGAACCAGACGTGACTCTTCTCTGTATTTCTACCATAACTCAATATTTGTAGTCCAATTTGGTTCCATGAGTGCTAGTTGATTCCATATAATTGACATCTCAGAATGGAAATCTGAGATTGACTGATCCATCTGTTGTTTCATGGATCGAATATCTTGTTCTAGTTTGTAACGTTGAGCAAAGTTGATTTGGGTATATCTTCTTGAAAAAAAATCCCATGCTTCTTTGGCAGTTTCAAAACCAGTGAGTTGCATACTTATGGAGGTGATCATTGTATTGCTTATCCATGTCAGTATCTTGTGATTGTTGATCTCCCAGTCTTCAAGGTTTTCTTCAGTTTCTTTGTCTTTGCTAGGCTCAGTTTGTTTATCTCTAATAACAACACCAGTCGTAACAGTACTAGGCTTTTTGTCATCACGGAGGTATTATACACGGAGCCTAGTCGACATCGCGACTATTGGTGCACTTCATCTATGGTCATGCAGGGAACCTAGCCATGCTCCTGGCTTATCTGGTGTATTTCATTAAGCTATACACGGAGCCTAGTCGACATCGCGACTATTGGTGCACTTCATTTAGTCATGCACGGAACCTAGCCACTCGGGGCTATTATCCAATTTTCATGGTGCATTCGAGGCCACCTTTTCTCATTTCTCAGCCCTAATCATGGCTATTCCTAATTCACAGTGTTTTTCACATTCAAAATTTCTTAAGGTTCAATACAAGATGACATGGATATTCGGTGAACTTAGTGAAATTATTAAGATGGTAGTCTACACATGCAGACTAGATGATATACGACACGTTTAATGGAACTCAAATATCAATATGCAAATAGGCGTTATTCTAGCACTTCTTGGTCTAATCTTCTAAATATGCCAAATGGATGTGTGTATTGGTAATGGCGAGAATCAATTTTGTACCCTAGAGAACCAGGATAGAGCGGAGCTGGTATTGTGAAGCGCTGATAGTCGGTTTCATGTCCGGATCTGCTTAGTGCTTGATTCATCTGTAAATAAGCGCTGATGTAGATAGGTTGTACTGATGTTGTGGAGTGGCGCTGATCATGGTGTTCAGCGGCATTGATGTAGGGGAGAGAAATTAGAAGAAGGTTGTTCAGCGGACAAAGAGTTGTTTAAACAGCTGGTGTCTGGATCGTTGAAAAGTCCTTCTATGTGGAATTTGTACAAACAGTTGGTATACAAGCATCGACTCTTCGCCTGTTCCGACTCTTCTCTGCTGAATGGAGACTAAATGCCTTTATAATTATTTTGCTGATGAAATTGTGTCGAAATTCTGACATCCTCTGAATTTATCTTCGATGAAAGATGACACAGGTTGGTCTTGGTAAAAAATTCTCCGGATTCAAGCAGTAATGGTTGCAGCTGCTCTTGTAGCTTCTGCTGATGTTGAGAGGCGATGATTTGCTGCTAAGACTGGTAGTGTTGGTGGAGCTTTGAAAATTATTGTGGATGGCTGCGGATAAGAGAACAACGGAGACTCCGGATGGCATGGTATCAAGATGTACTGGTAACACTATGGATGCAATTGTCGGCTGAGAGGGATGACACGGCTTGTAACTGATGGGTGGTAGCGCCTAAGGATGACTATTGCGAGATATGGGCTCGGATGTGGAGAGCAAGGAAAGACAGGGTGAGAAAAAAAAGAAACATAGCGTGAGAATTGGGAAGATGGGTCTTGCTGGGCGAGAGACTAAACTTCTCCCACTGTGGTGTGGTCGCAATGCTGATAGGGAAAAGTGGGAAAGAAAAGCAAGTCCAAGCCACATCAAGCCCTCCCTCTTAGAGGTGAAGAGAGAGAATGGATCAGGTTAGAATGATTTCCTAAATGTCCTTTCTCCATTTTTATAACAATCTCTCCTCCTCCTCTTATGGATAAGCACCCATAAGATCAATATATTACAAAACTGTCACTTCTCCTTTATCCAAGTTACCATAGGCTTTTGGCTTGGGGTGAAGCCCAATTCTTCCATTTTCCTCTTTTTGGACTAGGATCACCCATCACCCTATGGGTTGAGTCTAGTCCCCAAGTGTTCATATCTTAAGAGGGATTCCTAAAGGGTTAAGGGGACTGTTTGTTTTTAAAGATAATTATTTTCATGCATCAACAACTATACCATTATAAAACGCAACAGGATCCACAGCTTGAGAACTACTACTGTACTTCCCTGTTCAGTGTGTTTATGTGGAGGGAGGAAAAATCTTTGATGGTACTTTAATAGCAAATGAGCTTGTGGATTCAAGACTTAAATCTGGATTTCCAGGAATTGTCTGCAAGATAGATTTAGAAAAAACATTTGATAGAGTAAATTGGAGCTACCTTGAATCTATAATGAGGAAAATGGGGTTTAGCTCTAACTGGTGCAAATGGATAAAATTTTGCTACTCAAAATCTTCATTCTTAGTTCTTATTAATGGATCTGCTTTTTTTTTTTTGGAAGTACAAGAGGAGTTAGGCAAGGCTGTCCACTGTCACCTTTATTGTTCAATATTGCTATGGAGGGGTTCTCTAGATACTTGGACAGAGCTGCAAATATAAATTTATTTACTGGTTTTTCAGTTGTGCAAGATGGATCTGTGGTGAACCATCTCCACTATGCTGATGATACAATTCTGTTTGTGGATGACAAAAAGGAAGAACTCATAAACCTTTTCTTTATTTTTCATTGTTTTGAGTTTATTGCAGGATTGAAAGTAAACACCTCAAAAACAAGGTTAATTGCAATTGGCGAAGTTCCAGAACTTAATGTATAGGCTGATGATTTTGGTTGCAAAAAAGATACATTACCTTTCATGTATCTTGGAATGCCTTTAGGGGCTAATGCTGACAGCAAAGCAATATGGATACCATCATTGAAAGATTTGATTCAAGACTCTCTTTCTGGAACTAATGTTTTTTTCCAAAGGAGGTAAATTAGCTCTTTTAAAGCACATTCTCAGCTCACTTCCAATGTATTACTTCTCTCTTTTTAAAGCACCTATTTCAATAATCAATATTTTGGAGAAGAAGATGAGAATTTTTCTTTGGGAGCACAGTTCTTCTGACAATAAATGTTCTTACCTTGTAAACTGGAATCAAGTAATGGATTCTAAAGAAAGAGGGGGTCTAGCAGTTCTTAATCTGAAATCCATGAAGCTTTGTCAGCCAAATGGTGTTGGAGGTTTGGAGTTGGGTAATCTCATCTGTGGTACAAGTTAATTGTTGAAAAGTATGGTTGCTCATTCTCTTATTAGTCTAATGGTATGAATGATTCAGTTCATGGGATTTCTTGCTGGAAAAATATTATTGCTACATGCTCTCTTATTACTTCAAATTATTCCCTAGCTGTGCGCTCTGGCACTCTTATCTCCTTCTAGCATGATAGATGGAGGGGAGAGGTTTGTCTTATGGATTGTTTCAAAAATTTGTACAAGATTGACAAATCGAAGTCTGCAAACATAGCACAGCATGTCACAAAAGATGGCTCATGGAAGTTTGACTATAAAAGAACTTTATCGAATGATGAAGCAAACTCTTTTGCTGCTCTTCTAAACATTATAGGCTTTCCACCTCCAACTTTCGATACTCTTCCAGATAATAGAAGATGGTCCTTAAGTCATGATGGAGCCTTTTCAATAAAAACTTTATATGCTAAGTTGAACAGTGGTGCTAGAATTGATAATTTTCCATATAATTTTGTTTGGTCTTCTAGAATTCCATCCAATGCAAACTTCTTGTTATGGGGTGTTGTGCATGGAAAGTTGAATTCTCAAGATATGTTGCTGTGTAAAGGGATTGACATTTACAGCTCATGCAGTCTCTATGAAGAAAGCTCTGAATCTCAAGATCACATCTTCAATCATTGTAAAGTCGCACACAAGGTTTGGTCTTCCTTAACACCTAATGAAAATTGGTTTTGGGATTTTCCAGATTCTATGCAAAGCCTGGCTAGAACGTGGTCCAACTATCAGATTTCTGGCAATGAAAAATTGGTTTGGAAACACATTCCAGCAGCAATAGTTTGGGTTCTTTGGATTGAGCGCAATAACAGAATGTTTGAAGAAAACCATTCTTACAAAACTGATGAAGAGTTATTTATTGATGAAAAAACTCTTATACTCAGATGGGCAGATGCTTTCGGAGATAGGGTACACTTAAATTTCACAAACACAATTTACAACTGGGACATTCTGCTACTCTTAATAAACTTCTCCTTTCTGATCAACAAAAAACTAGATGAAGAAAATCCAACTCGAAGGCTACCTTAATTGCATCACGAATAGTAGGAGATTACTTTTCGAGAGGTTTGAAATGTGGTTTTTGGTGAGGGAAAGATTTGAATACTTCCTGTTTAGTAGTCTCAAATTCATGTGAAACATAAAAACAATGAGTGTAGCTACCAAGTGATTTGGTGCTACACACTGAGGAGGCTTGTTGATCAGTTGAAGAAACAACAGGTGATGAAGGGGAAAAAGAGATCTTTCTTTTGAAAGGTAGAGAAGACATTCTGGCTGTTGGCTAATTATGAGTTGTTGAAGATGAGATACGAAGAAGCATGGATATACAAAACATTAAAGAAGGGGCATTTACTAGGGTTGGGTTTTTAGAATAAATGAAGCTTAATGGCTACAGCAGAAATGATTCTTATCAGAAAAATCAGGCAGCATTGATATACTAGCATTAATGAACAAATCTTGTCTGCAACTGATTGTTGAGATTATTAGTCCCACATTGTCTGGACAATCTAAGATCCTGTGGTTTATAACTCTATGATCCTCTCCACTCATTGCCAATTTGTTTTGAGTTGGATGCTCGTATTCTAACATGGTATCAGAGAAGGCTATTTGTGTCGAGTCATTTGACCGCACCTTTACGCCGCGTCACCCGATTTATTATCCACGTGTTAGACCCAACAAGGCTACACGTGAGGGGGCGTGTTGAGATTATTAGCCCCACATTGTCTGGAGAATCTAAGATCCTGCGGTTTATAACTCTATGGGCCTCTCCACTCATTGCCAATTGGTTTTGAGTTGGATGCTCGTATTCTAACACTGATGTTGTTGATGGAGAGTGATCAACCACTAGATATTTTATAATGGATGATCCTGACCCTTGACCCTTGTTAGGAAGCCTATTCATTTCCCCTTAATTAAAATATGCTTTCCTTACTACAGAAACTGAAAATGACATATCAGTTTGGTTTGGGTAACGTTGGAAAATAACCATTGGAGAAGCCTGCCTACTCCTCTTGTGATATATCACTGGCAAAGCGTGCTGATGATAACCCAAGTGGAGAGGACGTAATTATAAAGAGAAACGTGATAAGGAAGCGTCTCATAGGCTTTACAAAGCTCGACAAATCTTTGAGTTTCTTTCTTGAAGGGTCGGGAGAAATAACCGGATGACATTGAAGAGCCATTCTTCTATAAGCTTTCTTTATTTCTTCGTAATCGATATTTTTGTTTGCATCAAGTGAAAGTACCTCGTAAAAATAGTTTTCTTATCGATGCTCAAGGAATTGCAAAGATCTGATTTTCCTACTGTTGATGGTGGTTTTTAGCTTAGGGTTAGAATCGTAAAACCTTACATCTGACATGACGTCACTAGGACCACTAGCGCATTTATTGAATCATTCAACACGCCTACGTAATAATTACCAGGTTACCTTTTTTTTTACATATATATGTGTCATGTTCCAAGGTAGAACCCTTAGTATTGACCGACATCAACTTCGTACACCAAACCCTAAATTCTTACACTACCGTGCCAATGGAAAACCATGCCATCCACGTCTCCGCGCCAAGGAATGCCAACCATGCCAGCCACACCACCGTGCCAATGGAAAACCATGTCAGCCACGTCTCTACGCCAAAGCATGCCAGCCACATCTCCGCGCCAAGTCATGCCAACCATGCCAGCCGCACCACCGTGCCAATGGAAAACCATGCCAGCCATGTCTTCGCGCCAAAGCATGCCAACCATGCCAGTCGCACCACCATGTCAATAGCAAGCCGTGCCAGCCACATCTCCGCGCCAAGGAATGTCAACCATGCCAGCCGCACCATCGTGCCAATGGCAAACCATGCCAGCCACGTCTCCGTGCCAATACATGCCAACCATGCCAGCCACACCACCGTGCCAATGGAAAACCATGCAAGCCATGTCTCCGCGCCAAAGCGTGCCAACTATGCCAGTCACACCACATGTGCCAATGACATGCCGTGCCAGCCACACCTCCTCGACAAGGCATGCCATCCATGCTAGTCGCGCCACCGTGCCAATGGAAAACCATGCCAGCCACGATTCCATGCCAAAGCCATGCCGGCCCCGCTACATGCCGCTGGCTGCCAAAACGAAGGGTTGCAACAATCAACGACCACCTTTCCATCTGAGATGCAGATCTTAGCCGTCCAAGGTCGCCATCCAACGCATGGTAACCTTTGGACCAACACCAAAAACCTAGTTCGGCCGCGCCTAAACCACGCCAAGGCATTCCGACCATGTCACATGTGCCAATGGCATGCCGCGCCATCCACCTTGCCACGCCTAAGCCATGCCATGCCGGCCTTCCCTTCATGGCTGCCAAAATGAAGGCGTGCGACAATCAACAGCCACCATTCCATATTAGATGCAAATCTCAGCCGTCCAAGGTCACCAACCAACACATGGTAACCTTTAGCCCAACGCCAAAACCCTAGTTTGGACGTGCCTAAACCACACCAAGGCATGCCGACCATGCCACATGTTCCAATGGCATACCACGCCATCCACCTTACCGTGCCTAAGCCATGCCATGCCGGCCTTCCCTTCACGACCTCCAAAACGAAGGCGTGCGACAATCAACGTCCACGCAGATCTCAGCCGTCCAAGGTTACCAACCAACACATGGTAACTTTTGGCCCAACGCAAAAACCCTAGTTTGGTCGCGCCTAAACCACGCCAAGGAATGCCGACCATGCCACATGTGCCAATGGCATGCCGCGCCATCCACCTTGTCGCGCCTAAGCCATGCCATGCCAGCCTTCCCTTCAAGGCTGCCAAAACGAAGGCGTGCGACAAACAACGATCACCCCTCCATCTTAGATGCATATCTTAGCCGTCCAAGGTCGCCAGCCAACGCATGGTAACCTTTGGCCCAACGCCAAAACCCTAGTTTGGCCGCGCCTAAACCACTCCAAGGCATGCCGACCATGCCACATGTGCCAATGGCATGCCGCGCCATCCACCTTGCCGCGCCTAAGCCATGCCATGCCGGCCTTCCCTTCACGGTTACCAAAAAAAAGGCGTGCAACAATCAACGGCCACCCTTCCATCTTAGATGCAAACCTCAGCCGTCCAAGGTCACCAACCAACACATGGTAACCCTTGGCCCAACGCCAAAACCCTAGTTTGGCCGCGCCTAAACCACGCCAAGGCATGCCGACCATGCCACATGTTCCAATGGCATGCTGCGCCATCCACTTTACCGCGCCTAAGCCATGCCATGCCGGCCTTCCCTTCACGGCTGCCAAAACGAAGGCGTGCGACAATTAACGTCCACCCTTCCATCTTAGATGCAAATCTCAGCCGTCCAGGGTCACCAAACAACACATGGTAACCTTTGGCCCAACGGCAAAACCCTAGTTTTGGTCACGCCCAAACCGCGCCAAGGCATGCCGGCCATGCCACATGTGTCAATGGCATGTCAGCCACCTTGCCACGCCATACCATGCCGGCCTTCCCTATGTGGTTACCAAAAAAAAGGCTTGGGACGATCAACGTCCATCCTTCCATCTAAGATGCAAATCTTAGCCATCCAAGGTCGTCAACTAACGCATGGTAACCTTTTTCCCAAAATCCTAGTTTTGGTCACGCCCAAACCGCGCCAAGGCATGCCAGCCATGCCACATGTGCCATTGACATGCCAACCACCATGCCGCGCGATACAATGCCGGCCTTCTCTATGCGGCTACCAAAAAAAGGATTGCGAAGATCAACGACCACTTTTCCATCTAAGATGCAGATCTTAGCCGTCCAAGGTTACCAGCTAACGCATGGCAACCTTTAGCCCGACGCCAAGCCCTAGTTTGGTCGCGCCCAAACAAAGCCAAAACCTAACTTTTGGCCGTGCCTAAACTAGGCCATATTAAAGCCGTACCAGCCATGCTTTCATGCCATTGGCTACCAAACGAAGGGTTGCAATAATCAACGGCTACCCTTCCTCTCAAGATGCAAAATCTCGACCGTCGAAGGTCAACATCAAGCCGACAAGTCTCCCAAGCTCAACTTGCCGAACAACAACATGCTACATGTTTTCCACGAAAACACTCGAGACATCAACACATGTCACAAACTGGGGGATGCTCATTGGGTATTGGTTTGGCGGTTTACAGCGTGCGGCGTACACTATGCCCGTTATAAGACAGTGTCATAAGGATGAGGCGGTTAGTGAATACAGGGAGTAATGGTGAAACGCTTTGTTTTATGGAACATCAATTCCAGGCGTTACAGGTTACCACCTCCTCCCGTTTACTCATCTGTTTTCGATTTCTTACGAGACCAAAGTACGTTTCACTTCGACTTGTATAAATAGATCTTACCTATTTCCACCGAACAACAAGTTCAGGTCAGGAGGATACAACACTCAGAAAATATTTGATAGATTTCCATTTGTTAGCTTCCCACTTTTTGATACAAGTCGTGAAACAACTACTCTTCCAGAATCAACTATTCTGGTCTCAACACTCTCTGCGCTTCCCTCCCCAAAACTAACCCTTCTCCTTCACTCTATGACCGAAGCAAGTCTGGAACGACCATTTCTTGGTTTAGGCCGGATTTGTACAAATTGATCTCTCGAATCTAAAGTACTCCCTTGCAGTATATTGTTTAGGGTTTAAACTTGTTTCTCACCCAAACACCCGAAATTACCAAAATCATCAGAAATTGTTTTCACCTTCAAACATCTACATTGTGTTGCAAAGATGAAAAATCTTCGTTAGAGACAATTTTAGTTAGCTAGCTACTAGCCTGGATAAACTATAGTAGGCGTTTCATTTTTGTTGCACATTTTTTTAGCTTTGCTAGCTATTTAAGAGACTTTAGGTCGTTTGACATGCATTAACCTTTCTACTTCAAAAAAAATCTTGCTAAATTGGGGCTTCCACTAATGGACAAATAAGGTCATTGAAAGGTATAAAAGAAACACCCCTTATCTAATTATTCTTTAAAATGGCTAATTTATCCCTTGATTAATTAGCGTTAATCGGATGACTAATTGATGTTTAACCAAATTAGACCAGAAATTAATTAAAATTTTGATTCTTCATCAAATAGTGCAATTTTTTTTTTTGAAAAACTCGTTCATAATTGGTGGATGTTCATGCTCACATAAACCGATTGTAAGAATCGGTTTATAATACTTAGAACATAGACCGATTGTAAAATTCATGAGTTTTTCTGTGATTTTTTTTCGCCTGAATTGATTTATGTTAATGCCCACAAAAACCGATTGTTAATCTGCGCATTTCTTCGATAGTTTTGCTCATGATTTCTTCGTCCGATGTCGGAATAACCTCATTCTTTTTGCGTTCAATTTCAAATTTCATGCTATATAATATAAATATAAAAATTTCCATATTTTTGCAAAATTCAAACATGGTTAATGAATCGGTTGATGTGTGCATCAACATAAACCGATTTTGGTTGATGTTCATCACATCAACCCAGAATCGGTTTATGTAATTGATAAGCACGTAGGTGCTAAATTTTATACCCATATTTATATTAGTTAGGACTCGATATTTTGGCTAATATCACTATTTTAGTGCCTTTGTAGAAAGTACATGCAAATTCGATTATCAGAAAATAAAAGGCCAAAATAAAAAGCTATATGGCGTTTGCGGTGAAGAAGTCAGTAAGCAAAGCAAAGAGTTGTCTTTGCTAGTTGGAATGTGTCAGGCCCATTTGGAGTTAACAAAACAAGAGTGGATGTGGCTCATCTCTCCACCACATCTTTGCGGAATGGAAGGCATCAGACAGAGACAGTATTGTTCATTCTCTGTCAAACAAATGGAATTCTTGTTTTCTTCTTCAAGCAGTCGGTGTTAAACTGAGATGGAGATTAACGAGAAGTAACTCTGGCGAAGTCAACATCAATTGAAGTACCGGCAGTGATGGCGCTGGATTCAGTCATGAGAAAATTCAGATGCGAAAACGAGGAAGGACTTTGAATGCTAATGAAGATGATGTTCACTGCAACAACAATAGCAGCTAGTGGAACATCTGAACTCAGTGAACGTTTTGTGTTGCTGGAGTAGAGATAATGGAAGATGGTGCAATCAGTGATGGCTGAGATGTTCAAATAACAATGGAAATGGAATGGAGCTGTTTATGATAATGAATGTGTTGGCTTAACTGAGTTTAGTTTGACATGGAAAGATGGATACAGAGTGTTAACTGGTTGCTCGAGTTGTGTTATTGCCGGTTAAGAAAGAGGTGATGTAGCCGAGATGGAGAACGATGGTGCAGTGATGTATGGAGGTGACGGAAGAGATAGTTTAGCTGCTGCCGGCGAAGAAGTTTAGATGACCACGACTTAAAAGTGCTGCCTTGTGGATTTGAACTGAAGCACATGGAGTTATTGGCTCGAATTCTTAAGATTTTATTACATAGGCAACAACAGATTTGGGTGATTAAGAATGGTTTTGGATTTCAGAGAAACAAGGACGGAAAATGGGTTTGTTTTGCTGGTGATTAACCGACAGAAAAGCTGGATTATGTTGGAAGGATGCATGTTGGCTGGATGAAATATAAGTGGACGGAAAGACGATGGAGAGAGGCGTTGTTGGATAGTGGAGATAAGAACTGCATGGAGCTGTTGCTGCTGCAATGTCAACGAGACAATGAGTTGGTGGTGCTCTAAGTGTTGTTAGACTAAGGTTTTGTTGGTAACGAAGATTGGTACACTCTTGAAGAATTCACGAGACAATGAGGAGATGAAGAAACGGAGACCTGGCGGGAAGATGATGGGGGTCTGGCATAATGTTGAGCAGTTGGAATTGTTTTGGTTGCTGTTCGAAATGGAGGAGGAAGGTGCTTAGAAGTTCAGGGTGCAACTGGTGTGATCCACAGCGAGAAGAACTTAGCCGGACAGGAGATATTCATGTTGACCGATGGGTATTCGTGGTGTTGGTCAGGGCTGAGAACACAGGGAGTAAATACATGGCTCCATCCGTTGTACATGCTGTGAGAGATTAATGGAGGTGAAGTCGTATGAGCTGGATTGAGAAGAGGATAAAGCTGATACTTAGCCGGACAAAATGGAGATGGCATCGAACTTCTACTGAACCGAAGG
This sequence comes from Papaver somniferum, assembly GCF_003573695.1. NCBI lineage: Eukaryota > Viridiplantae > Streptophyta > Magnoliopsida > Ranunculales > Papaveraceae > Papaver > Papaver somniferum. The sequence continues at coordinate 4,267,872 of NW_020620492.1, read as the reverse complement.
TACTGTTGAGTTAAGAGATTGATTGTTCCTGGAATATATTGAAGTTGGGTTTGTTAAGTCAGGAACTAGTGATTGCTGCCATCGGTTGTCCATGGCTTTCAACAATGGACGGACAGGGAGGATTAGATTGTTCTTATCTGAATACGGAGTTTTGAAGCGTTGAGTTGCTATGGAGCTCGAGAAATCAGCAGTTTAACAACTATTTCAAGCCGTGAAAGCAGCCAGTTGAAAAAGAATTGTGGAGTGGCTGGTATTGTGCCGAGAATTTGTGGAGATTGTTGATCTGCCTATATGAACAGAAACGAACAGAAGAAATAAGGGGAGGCCGGCCACAGAGCCGAAGAGGAGAAGAACTGTGTTGCGTCCGTGAACTGAGAAGAGGCGACGACGGTGAACTGCTCATAAGGAGGGGAGGAAGACTGGTTTTATCGTGGTGACGTCACGATTATTATTGGTTAATCTTCCTTATCTCTTGATTATTATTTTTATGGGTTTTGAGAAATCCATTTTAATGTATTGCTAGATTTCTTTGTAACTAGGGTTTATTATTGAAACCACTTTGGGTATTAGTCAACTCTAAATTGAATGATTTTGCAATAGAGCATTATGATTTGAGTTGATTGATTTTTGAATATTGTTTATCGATTTATTGAAAACGAGTTGTTGCTTCACCGGTTTTATAAACCTTTGTGCTTAATTGTTAGGGTTATAAATATATTCGTCTACTTATTTGATATTCTATGCTTGGGAAAATTCTTTGATAGGGTATGCTTAGAATAGCAGGGTATTATTTGTGAACTTATATTTAATTTCGTATAATTTTCTCGCTAACACAATTTGATGGTGCATGCTTTGGTTTAATCTTTTGATGTACCATGCTTAGGGTGTCCCAGTGATATTTATGATTCTATACTTATAATAGGTGATGTCGACAGATGGACGATAAATAACTCATGGATTATTTTTCATTTCAGTAATTGAATAGAAGTTGTGGTGGATACTATAAACCCTGGTTACCGACTTTTCCTGTTGAATATATTTTATTTGTTTTATTTATTTTCTTTGTTTTTATAATTCTAAAAATCAAAAAACATCATTGCTGGTTAATTGAGAATATTGATTATTGGTATTTCCACCGCTCCTCGTGGGAACAACTCGTACTTGCCTCTGTCTAATAGTTAGACATCGTGCGATTGCGGTTATTACAATATAGGAATCTCCGGATTTATCAGTAATAGTACCATATCAACCAATTTTGGGGAACATAAATAACAATCGGTTTATGTGGACCCTTAAATAATCCAACTGTGAGAATAACAGTTAAGAAATCAAAGGTTGTACAATCGGGTCATGTGGACATACATGTAATCTGATTCTAACCAAAAAAATATACATAAAAAAACGGTTCTCTTCCATACCAGAATCGGGCTATGTGGACATTAACATAGACCGATACCCATTCAATTTTCTCGAAACAGAAAACACATCCAAGATAATCGGTCTTTGTGTGCATGAACATAAACCGTTTCTATATGTAATCAATACACTAATGTAACCCGATTCTGGTAAACCCAGAAAATTTTGATTTCAAAAAAATCGATTTTTGAGTGATTGCATGTTGCTATAACCTAATTTAGGGTCAGGTTTGCTAGAAAAGTACTTGATTCGTGCCATTTTAGGGGAGAAGAAGAGAAGAAGAATTGCTTAGAAGTGGAGATGGAGATGGAAATGAATTTGATTTTGATTTTGATTAAGTTTTTAGTTTTATAATTTTGATTTTATTTTTGATTTTGATTTTAGTTTTTAGTTTTATTATTAGGGTTTAATGGGGACATATTTGTAGTATTAGTATTTGATAAAGAGTAAGTTGGTAGTTTCATCTTTTAATAAAAAAAATTTGTTCTGTAATGGAGACCCAAATTAATTGGAATAGGCCCCAATTTAGCCGGGCCAAAAAAATGCATTAAAGGTTTATAAGATTTCTTGCATATTAATTGCATAATTTATTCTTTTCTTCGGATGGCGTTCATTTGTCCCATCATCATAGTAAAAATCGATTACAAATCCATTTAATCTCTCTTATTAACCAGTTCAACACAAAGTATACACCATCTCTAATTAATTTATAACGTGGCGTTGTTATATTTGGATAATGATGTTGTTAACAACTAAAATTCAATCCAATGGATAAAAGAAATTACATACCAAAGGGTGCATTACTCAAAACATGATTTTCTTATTTCCACTAGATAACTCAAGAATGAAGATTTAAAACAGTTGAATTGTATCACTGTGGAGCGGAATTATTGCTGAATTTCAACCCGAAAGCAATTTCATGTGGTCTATATAATTTTAACCAGACAATATTTCTAGCAAAGTTTACCCGGTATTATCTGAGCATTTTTCTGGTGAGACTCTTAATTTAGGTTGTTTCAAATCGATATAAATTGTATTCGTTTATACATATCTCACCATAAAAAGCTTTTGTTTTTGCTTTTGTGATTTCCATCATTTTTACCAAATTCACCTACACGGTTAAACCTAATTGTTAAACGAGTGAAAGAAAAAAAACATCGAATCATCATGGCAAGGAAAATCACTGCTTTCTTCGTGATGTGCATTGTTCTTGTTGCTGCAACCTTTTACGTGCACGAAACCGCTGCGTCCGATGCTCCGACGCCAGAATTTGTTTCTTGTTTCAAAGATTGCAAAGCCGATTGCTTGACTACTCATGTTGATCAACCCGCGACATGCGAAGTCAAATGCGATAACCATTGCTCCGCTGAGGAACTCAAAGGTAAGTTACATTAAAGTACCTGCGCTTTGCTACACACACAGTAGATACTTGGTCTTATTTCTGTGTTTTTTCCATGAATATTAGTACTTCTTCCTCTGTAATCTGAATTTGATTTTTGTTGTTTGCAGGACAAATTGACAGTGTCACCGGTAAGTAAAGAGGCGCATGGTAAAATGGAAGATGTTAAAAGAGTACTGCGATCGATGGAAAAAATCTATTAAAAGTGGTCTTTAATTTTTCTTTTGAACGTAATCATAACCCTGAAATTAATTCAGGTAATTAAAATTTTCAATAACAATTTTTGGTTTTGCTTTACTTTTTGTATATGGATTTTGAGCTCTCCTATGGTATCAACATTGTTATCAAAATATTTTTATACACGCAGTAACTACAAATTTATGTATGATAATTGTGTGAAGGTTGTAATTCAATAGTTTGATTAAAAAAAAATAATTTGTAATCCAATACTAGTTTGTTATAAAAAAATAACAAAAAATTCTAATTTATTGGTCAGACCCAGCGCCGTGATAGAGATAGAATTGCCTCAAAGCCTTGATTGATAGGGATATTTTTTTGGTCCAAGGCGTTGATTTTCTAATTTACTGGGGAGATGATGGACATCCGGACGGGATTCCCATGCCGGAATCCTCTCGATTTGATCGATCCCTGGTTCTTCAGTGAGAAGACTAGTAAATCTCAATGATTAACCTATTCGGGTCATGGAAGAACAGTTGATCAGCGTAGATTCCACCTTCTTGAAACACGTCGTTTGAATATAATCAATCCCCACGTCTTTAAGCTTTTTCTCCACTATAGCCATGATTTCACACTATACCAAAAGCAAATTATTTTCAGTATATATGCAGAAACAGAATGCTTAATAGCGAATTAGCTAGGTACAATGACAATAGTAAACGCTTATACTTATGCTTATTCCAAGTAAAAGTGATGTTATAATCTTCAGCTCGGCTATACCAAATCTTTGTCCCAGACATGTACGAGGTCCGAGCACAAACGGTATGTACGCATGTGGTACCTTGGTTGCACCTAATATGCAATGAACGAATTATCCTCACTGGTTTAAACTCATTCCCATCGTGCCCCCAAATTTCCCGGTTTCTGATTGTAGTGTAAAGATATTGATGATTTCTCCTAATTGCACATCTTCAACACTTCCCTAGTGATTAGGGTTGTTGGAACAGGAATCAGGCGAAATGTTTCTTGAACCACCATGGCTGACTGAGGGGTTCGTATGTTCTCCAAATCCAATCCAGAGCCATGAGTTCTAGTATTTCACATGCTAAATCTTTAACTGCTCGTATATAATGATTTACAACCTCCCTGCATGCATCAACAAACAAAGAGTTTAATTAGTTAGAGATGGAGAAATTTAAAGACTTAAAAAAGGGTTCGAAGAAGTGGCCAACCGAGGTTTACCTGAACTTCACCGTTATCCCCATCAAGACAAATATTTTGATGATGCCACGGCTGCTAATTGTGAAACTAAATAAGAGCTAGGGTGTTTTTTTTTATGGACCGGAAGAAGAAGAGTTAGGTATACAAGTAGGGAGGGGAGGGGTGACTAGTAGTATTTATAGCCATTTCAGTAGTATTTATAACCGATTGGCTTTTACTGTTACATGGAATATCTTGCTTAAGGGGTAGTACGTTGATTCATTAAGAGAAGAAATGGGTGTTGATGTTGATTCTAATGAATAATAGAGAAAGGGGTTAGTGGCAGACTCAGGATTTTCACTCGGAGGGGTTAGCGTAAAAATGAACTATGTATTGAAATACTATGGTGTAGAAAATATATATACAAGTCCTTTCATGCACGTGCAAATGCACGGGCTATTGTCATTCATCTTACTAAAAAATGGTCAATCCAACAATGTTCATGACTATAACAGCAGAATGCCATTATCCAGAGCTACCAAATAACAACGGAGTGTCGTTTTCAATTGGAATAAACAAAGTCAAGTTTGCATTCGATGGACATTTAATTTATTATGGGATGCCAAAAAAAAAATAGATCATAATATTTCTGTCGTGTCAATTTTGAATTCAGAAATATAACATATTTTCCCTTATTGTAGAGTAAAAATTACAGGTTGTTATGAACACCTGCATTTTTTATATCGACATTTCATAGCCACTGCCATGTAATCCATTGACATTTACAGCCCATTAGAATTATCGCTATAGAGTCAACTATTTTAGTCATATTAATTTGAACTAAAAACTCAACGGACTTTTCATACTTAATGTAAACTCAATGGACTCATCGCCAAAAGGCATCAAAATCCCACCATGGGAAAGAATTGGAACCAACAATATTAGTACTAAACACATCCACAACAACTTTTTTAGTAAATTCGATGGATGGTGGCAGCAAAAAAACAATAAGTATTCGCGCCACTTATTTCTTTTCCTCGTGCTCGCCATCTATCTTCTGCGTTGGGGTTTTCCTTCTCTCATCCATCTTATCGTTATCCCGTATAAATAACACCATAAACTCCGAATTCAGTGCCTAAAGCAAATCAAAAATTGAAAGCACTACCAAGTACCAATTGATATACATCATGACAGCAACACAAAGGCTACTCCAATGAGTTGGACGTCCAGAAATGTGTTACGTCTTGCGAATTTATAAATAGTTTGGAAACTGTTGGACAATTAACATTCAAGTTCTTAACTCTTTTTTTCCGGAAACTTCATGTCTCATATGAAGTGAACGTGGATGGTGAATAAAGTAGAAGCAGTATGCATGATGTGAACGTGGCTAGCAAAAGTTGGAGAAAAAGGAAAATAAATGAAGTTTATAACGTATGCAATTGCTGGAAGTTGAATGATAACTAAAATCGTTGATGTCATTAGGTTGTTTAGCAAATAGGTCTCTCTACAAAAGCCTATTGATGTAGTTTAAACTTATCTTTATTGCTTGTAAAACTTTCTTTGCATTGATTTATAAATCAAGATTCATCTACGTATGCATGAATCTTAATTGCAAGTCAATTAAATATGTAATGTTGTTACTTAAACTAGCATATACTTCCAGTTGTAAATAATTTAAAATGATCTTTTCTCAGAATATGCAGGTTTTTTTTTGCCAGAATATGCATGATGAAACTGGTTGCATCTTGGCAAAAAAAAAAAATTGAGTATGTGCAGGATGGGTATGTTTTTTTTTTCTTCAGAATATGCAGGATGAACATGAGTCAGTAGAATGCATGACCATAGAAAGAACTTGAAAATTCAAAGCATCTGCAAGAAATATATGATTAGAGTTAATGTTATTATTCAGTTGAATACATAAAGAAAAACTGATCCATATGCCGCTTACAACTTCTGTACAACTTTTCAATAATAACAACATTCCAAACATATTTTTATTTCACGTTCAATCATCACCTGCACCTCAACCTATCTGCTCCATCAAGCACAAACATCTACATTCCAGCCAATTCAAACTGAACTCAGTTAATATAGAAAACTCCAGTTCCGTCTTAACCATTAAATCACTTCTCCCTTAACATATCTGCATAACTACTAACTGCAATTTCTACTCCAACCATCTCATCACTGCTCCTCCCCGAACTGGACACAAAACCGGTTACATTGCCTACTATCGGACAACACCAACTCATCTGCAATGTCCTGAGTTACCTGCAACTTACAAGCACACACATAATCCATTCATTCAGTCTGCACTACCAGAACAACCAAAAGCCAACACAACTCGGGGTCAGATTCAATCACTTTCATGCTTCAACCAATTCTTGCAATTTTGCATCTCCATACTCGGACCAAAACCAAATCTGAATGCAACCCATTCTCTTAATCTTTCTCAGCATCATATCCCCTCGCTCTCATCTCCATGATCGCTGCATCAGAGTACAACTTCATTACAAGCTCATGGCATTTCAGCTGCATACCATCTTCTTTACTAGCCATTTGCTCAGCTTAACTGTAACTTCATCTCAGCCAGGCCACTTGAAGCACTATCAACACTAACATCATAGTTTCCTTTCCTTGGCACCAACATACCAACCCTTCATTCTTCGTAACTAATCTCAGCTACAACAATATCAATCAGCAACAACACTTCTACCTTATCCATTTCCATGCTAACCACCATACTCAGTTTTTAATCTAATATAGTCGACTAATATTGCAGTAGGCATGCTCTTCGCTAAGGTAATCCAAGAATTTAGAAACTAGTTTGCATCTGGTTAAATGTATAGTCACACAAAGAATTTGGAAATTGGGAGCCATCTACAACATACATAAACAAAAAAAATATGAAACTAGATGTCATTTAGTGGAAATTGGGAGCCATCTACTACATGTACAACGTTTGATCAGTTAAATACAAAAACAGAACAAACACACAAAACATTGATGAGTAAATACAAGATAAACCTGAAATCAATTGAAACATGAAAAACTAACTCAATTCTTACCCAAAAATCAATCAATTGAAAATAACATCAAAACTAAATCTACAAATGATTCGAAATAAAAACAAGCTGAAAAGCATAAAAATCAAATTATTAATAATCCTAAAAAATCATAAAAATCAGATTATTAGTAACCCTAGAAAATCACCAGCAAAACCCAAAATTACAAAAAATAAATTCAATATTACTGAATTAAAGAGTAAAATACATGTTTATGTGATTCCTCTTATAATTAAACAAAAACAAATCCAAAATCGGATTTATAAATCATAACCAGTTAAATAACTTGATGAATTTGAGATTGAAAACTTACCGTTCGAAGATATGAAAAGATTTTGATAGAAGAAATAACTTAAACGTTGATTTCACAGCAATTCATCACCATGATTGAGCTCTCAGATCTTGAAGAGAATTTTTGTCTCTGTTGTATATCGTTTCTGTCGATATAAAGAGAAGGAAATACTTTTATGCAATATCGTTTCTAAGTAATGGGTATTTTAGTCAAAAATATTTTCTTTATTCACTTGTTTCTGGGTGAAATATCCAAATTGGCTAATTGAACAATATATTTTTGATTTTTGGCTATATAAACAATATGAAAAGCTAGAAATATATTTCACCCAGAAATTGTTTGGTTTGGTCTTTTTGACCAATTTTGTGTAAGAAGAACACGTCACCAAAAAATTAGCTTCAAATTCATTGTCGTTTGGGATTAGTAAAAAAACTATAACCATGTCAATGGATCCTACCCCTTCCTTAAAAATTAGCATATCTTAACTTGAATATCCGGATATAAGTTAAGGAAGATTATATATTAATATTTTATATTGGATGTTTCAAGGAGAAAAATGCCACGGTTTATCCTCTTGAAATCTTTCCTTGGAACCTAACTTAGATCTTTGAAGAGTAGTAACGCAAGGAAAACAAGAGCACAAAATCGTTTTGCATAATCTTTTTTTGCACTAAACCATTTTGCGTTATGCCATTTACATCATTGATTGTGTGAGTGGACGGCTTACTGTGGAGATCCAACTGCTAGAATTCTCTGCATAAATCATTTAGCACATTTTCCTTTACTCGCAAAGAAACCGTTAGGATCAGTTCTTGTAACTTGTTCAAGCTGACGCGGAACTTGGCTTGAAAGTGGATCCAAAAACTGTATATAAATGATTCATTGACATTTTGTACCACAAAACAAGGTTTGCGATAAATACAGTAAATAAGTGCTGTAGAACACTTTAAAGCCAAGTTGACAACAACCCTTACCAATTTTTAATCGCCATCTTTGTAATAGTAACCAAATACATATGCATGTATGTCAACTTTGTTTATTACTTCTCGTGCAATGGGTATGTTCTTGTACACATTCGTTTTAGGATTCCATAAATGAAATTCATCATATGTCCATGAACACAAGCACTCATGTGTTTTTACAATCTTGAAAATATGGAAGTATAATCCACTGGATTAATAAAGTCACTCATTGTTGCTGCTGATTGTAGGAGTGAAATATCACACATTCATTATGTATGCGAAGTAAAGGTCATCTAATATAAGTAAAGATCATCGTACATAGTAAAATTGAGATGACGTATTTGATGATGTCAGCATAGTCACGAGTAAAGTGTGATGATCTGTGCGAAGTGTAAAATGTGCGAAGTTGAGCGAATGTACATGAGCGATTGTAACACGCAGTGATTCCGAAAATAGGGGATCTGTTAGCTGTCATCCACTATGTAAAATCTTATATAAAGAGAAGGGCTATCATGTAATGGCAGAGATATCTTCGAGTGTGTTAGACAAAAAATTAGGAGAGAGAAAGTTTATTTGGAGAGCAAGCTAGGTCTCTGTATTATCTTATATCCAACTTAAGATCTCAATGAATAAACGAATGATTTTCACTATGATTTCTTAGAGTATTGTTTTGGTTCTTGTATGGATGTGGTTGTAGGATTTCCTGCAACTACATTTTGGCGCTAGAAACAGGGAGGAGTGATATACCCTGTTGGTGAATTCGTTTAAAAATCGAGTTTCCGGAATTTTAGATATAACATTTTTCTTTAAATAATTGAGATTTTCATTATTAGAACCTTTCAATTCTCTTTAAAGTAGTCTTTCATTTGTTAATATAAAAAAGTAGTGATGGTATGAATCAGATCTACTGCTAAACAAGCAGCGACAGCTAGGAGGAGTAAAAGAATTGTTGAAAGAAGAAGAGGTGAAATTCCTGAACAACCAGAGGTAGGAGAAAGATAAAATCAAAGAAATGCAAATCCAATTGGACCCCATCGTACACAAGAGCAGAACAATGATACTGATTACGATCGAGTGAGTATTCATACTGCACGAACGAATTCTACCAAAGAAGAGGAACAAAGAACTGGAGATGCAGGAAGGATTGAAGGAAACGAAGAAAATATGACAATTCCATAACTTAGAAAAAGATTGATTGCAGAACGGCGAAGAGACGAGGAAGAGCGTGTGATACGTCAAAACGATGATCTAAGAGAAAAGAATCTTAGATTGCAAGAACATAGATCAAGAAGCGTTACACGATCAAGATCTAGGAAAAGCAGAAGTTCATCAAGACGAAGTCAATCTAATCAAAGAGATGTTAGGCGAGAGCAACCTTTAGGTAATATTGATGAGAACTTACAAGTAGGTGATAATTTACAAGATCAACGCGATAATAAAAGCATAGAATATGACCGATATGATCAGCCGTGTGAACATCATCGCCGACAAGAAGGTCAAAGGAATAAAAAATGTCAAAATGCAGGCGAACGATATCGCACGCACTATGAGTCAGATAATGATGAAGAAAATGACCCAGAACAAGGGGGAATTCTATTGCATGGTAGAGAAATATTGAGAGATAAATATGCACGCGAAGAAGAGGATGAAATAAATAATGCTATTCGTGAACGTATGAGAGATGAAAGAGAAAGGCGTAGGAGAAGAAGAGAAGAAGCTGAAGAAAGAGAGATACAAGAGGCCATGCGACAGAATAATCATGAGAATAGATTGAGGCAAGAGATATTAAAAAGGCCTATGCGACAGGACTTAGATCAAAATATGAGTGAAGACATTCTTAAAGAAATGGTAGAACTAAGATAAATGATGACCGCGCGAAGAAATGGAGGAAGGAGACAGTTAGAGGAAGCAGTAGAGGAAGCTGGAAAAACACCCTTTGCAAGACAAATTCAAAGCGCAATAATACCACCTAAATGTAGTTTACCAGTATTAAGTATATTTGATGGAAGCACATGTGCAGTACAACACATAAAAGATTACAGTCTCTGTTGCAATGGGAAGATAATGATGCAGTGTTGTGTAAGTATTTCCCTGCGAGGTTGATAGGGAAGCTTTGCAATGGTTTGAAGGATTGCCAGTAGGGACCATTAGATCGTTTCGTCATTTACAGAACGTCTTTTTGGGACAATATATCAGTAATAATATGTCAAGCCCAGGTATTGAGACGACCTTTGGACTTCGTAGAAGGATTAATAAGAGTTTGTGTCATCTAACCACGCGTTGGAGAACCATGTGTAGTGAAATGACAAGACGAGTGGATGAACAAAATATTATACTAGCCTTTATCAATGCTCTTTTTCCTACGGACTTGTTATATACACAGATCTTCAGGATAAAAGACACCATAACAATGTCAGAGTTGCGCGAATTTCAAGAGGAGTATATAACACTTGAGGAGAAGCAAAGAGATATGGAGTCTTACCCAGTTGCAATACCTAATGCGAATAATGGGAATGCAAGTTTACTTCCAACGATGACAAATTCTCTAACTAGGGAGGCTAGGCATCCGAATGTGGCATGCAACCTAGTTCGCATAAATACAAGTGGCAAAAAGTAAGACCTACGCACGTCATAATCGAGGAAAACCTCGTAAGCATGACTCAAGGGAAAGCTACATCGACCCTAGAACTTGAGTCATGGAGATATGGGGTGAGAAAAACGAAAATGCCCATCCAGGAGAGACACTTAAATCGAAAGATTGGGGTAATAAGATCTTTCCTAAGGAGTGCAGAAACTCGATCAAGGCGCCGAGGTACATGGTTGATTCAAGAGTTCCCGGGGCGTACCTTGCCACTCTTGACAAGTCCTGACTATGATGCACTCGGTCCAAAGATACCCCACTTAGGGTGCGGTCTCGTAACCATAAACCTTATCGGTGGAGGGATAAGATACTGCGAAATTAACTGGTTGTTGTATTACCGGATGGGAGGAGCCAACCTTAACCCGTTAGAGGCAAGATTCCTTGAAGAGGAATCAACGGGGAATATAAAGACGACACCCTCCATTAGGGAGCTGGATTGTGTCAAAAGACGTAAATGTCATGAGGCTTTTTACTCATGAGAGTATTAAGGCTTGTCATATTTACGCAAATGAGAAACCTGAACACGTAATAATATAAAAAAAAGATAAGGCGAGATCAATGGGTCGATACACTACAGTGTAAAGACTTCCTGCGATTTCGTCGCACAAGAACAAAGAAATTTTTGGGCAAAATAAGACCTTTAATTAGGAAGGAAAAATAAGACCTCATGAGAAAAATAAGATATACGCTAACTTTGTTTTTCAGGAAAATGAATGTGTTGCGAATAACTTCGCATGTATTGATGGTGGTTTTTAGCTTAGGGTTAAAATCGTAAAACCTTACATTTGACATGACGTCACTAGGACCACTAGCGCATTTGTTGAATCATTCAACACGCCTACGTAAGAATTACAAGGGTACCTTTATTTTTACATATATATGTGTCATGTTCCACGGTAGAACCCTTAGTATTGACCGACATCACCTTCGTATACCAAACCCTAAATTCTTACACCACCGTGCCAAGGGCAAACCATGCCATCCACGTCTCCGTGCCAAGGGCAAACCGTGCCAGCCACGTCTCCGAGCCAATGGCAAACCATGCCAGCCACGTCTCCGCGCCAAGGCATGCCAACATGCCAGCCGCATGAGCCAATGACATGCCGTCCCAGCCACATCTCCGCGCCAAGGCATGCCAACCATGCCAGCCGCTCCACCGTGCCAATGGAAAACCATGCCAGCCACGTCTCTGCGCCAAAGCATGCCAACCATGCCAGCCACGCCGCCGTGCCAGCCACATCTCCGCGCCAAGTCATGCCAACCATGCCATCCGCACCACCGTGCCGATGGCAAACCATGCCAGCCACGTCTCCGCGCCAAAGCATGCCAACCATGCCAGCCGCGCCACCGTGCTAATGGAAAGCCGTGCCAGCCACATCTCCGTGCCAAGGCATGTCAACCATGCCAGCCGCACCACCGTGCCAATGGCAAACCATGCCAGCCACATCTCCACGCCAACCATGCTAGCCGCACCACATGTGCCAATGGCATGCCGTGCCAGCCACACCTCCGCGCTAAGGCATGCCAACTATGTTAGCCGCGCCACCGTGCGAATGGCAAACCATGCCAGCCACGTTTCCATGCCAAAGCCATGCCGGCCCCGCTACATGCCGCTGGATCCAAAACGAAAGATTGCAACAATCAATAGCCACCCTTCCATCTGCGATGCAGATCTTAGCCGTCCAAGGTCGCCAGCCAACACATGGTAACCTTTGGCCCAACGCCAAAACTTTAGTTTTGGCCACGCCTAAACCGCGCCAAGACATGCCAACCATGCCACATATGCCAATGGCATGCCGTGCCAGCCACCTTGCCGCGCCTAAACCATACCATGTCGGCCTTCCCCTCACGGCTGCCAAACCAATGTCGTGCGACAATCAATGGCCACCCTTCCATCTTAGAGGCAAATCTTAGTCGTCCAAGGTCACCAACCAACGCATGAGAACCTTTGAACCAACGCTAAAAGCCTAGTTTTGGCCACTCCTAAACCGCTCCAAGGCATGCCGACCATGCCACATGGGTCAATGGCATGCCGTGCCAGCCACCTTGCCGCGCCTAAACCATACCATACCGCCCTTCCCTTCACGGCTTCCAAAACGAAGGCTTGTAACAATCGACGACCACATTTCCATCTAAGATGCAGATCTTATCCGTCCAAGGTTACCATCTAACATATGGCAACCTTTTGGCTCGACGCCAAGCCCTAGTTTTGGTCGCGCCCAAACAATGCGAAAACCCTAGCTTTTGGCCACGCCTAAACTAGGCCATATTAAATCCTTGACGGCCATGCTTTCATGACACTGGCTACCAAACGAATGGTTGAAATAATCAACGGCTACCCTTCCTCTCAAGATGAAAAATCTCGACCGTCGAAGGCCACCAGCGATCTGGCAAGTCTCCCAAGCTCAACTAGCCAAACAACGACAACATACTACATGTTTTCCACGAAAACACTCGAGAAATCAACACATGTCACAAACTGGGGGATGCTCATTGGGTATTGGTTTGGCGGTTTATAGCGTGCGACGTACACTATGCCTGTTACAAGACAGTGTCATAAGGATGAGGCAGTTAGTGAATACAGGATGGTGAAACGCTTTCTTTTATGGAACATCAATTACAGGCATTACCGGTTACCACATCCTCCCATTTACTCATCCGTTTTCCATTTCTTGCGAGACCAGAATATGTTTCACTTAGACTTGTATAAATAGGTCTTACCTATTTCTACCGAACAACAAGTTCTGGTCAGGAGCATACAATACTCAGAAAACGTTTACTAGCTTTCCCATATGTTAGCTTCCCACTTTCTGATGCAAGTCACAAAACAACTACTCTTCCAGGATCAGCTATTCTAGTCTCAACACTCTCTTCGCTTCCCTCCCTAAAACCAACCCTTCTCCTCCTCTTTGTGACCGAAGAAAGTCTGGAACTTGAATCTAAAGTACTCCGTTGCAGTACATTGTTTAAGGTTTAGACTCGTTTCTCACCACACACCCGAAATTACCGAAAACAGCAGAAACCGTTTTCACCCTCAAACAATTAGCGACCACAGTGGGAGATTGATCTTTCGGTTACAATGTCAACTTTCAATCCTCGATCTCATATTTTGACCCAGACGTCAGGATGGTAGAGTCCAAACGACCCGCCCAGGGATCGACGGTTCAGTTACCAGACGGCCCGGTTACCAGTCATGACATGACAAGGGATGACTGGGAACTTTCCAGAGTCACGTCGGTGCTTCCCACAGAACTCGGTCTTACACCCGGGAGATTCCTTTTCATCAGGAGATCCGAAAAACCGAGTAAGTCTTGCTAGAAAAAATACATGGTTTACTACTTCAAATCTTCACATGGGAGATAAAAAAACCGATATCCATATTTTTTCCATGTTTCATGCTTTCTACTATCACACAACATTCACAATTCCATGACTTCCCAGGGGTACTCATGCCACTTATATTCATAACCAAAAACATCAATATTCTAAAACAGTTCATTCCAAATAATAATCCAAAACCCTCAGGGGTAATACTTGTCTATCAACCCAAAACTCTGGAAAATCAAAACCATAAACCAAGCGCTTTTTTTGCCTTTCAAAAAAAAAACATTCACCTACCCGTACGTGCCTACTTTGCATAAAAAGGATTACCCGTCACTATTCATGAGGTAACCGACATTACTACGGTGATATTCGAAGAGGAATTTTTTATGACGAAGTGTTTCTACAAGTTTATGAAAGGCATACCCACGGCTAGGGTTTACACCAGTTCAGAAGAACAATATTTCTACAGATTTATGGAAGACATACCTATGGATAGGGTTTGCACCAACATAAGAAAACAAGAAAACAAATTGAAAGAGAAACGCTGGGGGTACATAGCTGGAATATGCTTACCCACTTTATTGCTGCCGCTAACACCAGGACGTGAGAACAAAGATACGATATAAAAAGGAGAGCCAACCCCTTTCATACGCATAACACTTTTGGAATTTGAATAAGGAAATGATTTCCTATTTGAGATACGTATGGAAAGAGGCAACTGGGCCCGCAAGAACAAGTCCGCTCCACGCCAATCCAGCGCCGTGCCAAGCCAACAGTCTATGCCATACCAAATCCAAGACAACGTCCATGCCAAGCCAGCGTCCACGCCAAGCCAGCGCCCATTCCAAGCCGATCCAGCGCTAACAACTTGCATCTTTCCAGTGCCTGCATCTTGCATCCTTCCAACGCTAACAACTTGTATCTTTCCAGCGCCAGCATCTTGCATCCTTTCCAGCGCTAAAAACTTACATATTTCCAGCGCCAGCAGCTTGCATACTTCCAGCGCTAACAACTTGCATATTTACAGCAGCTTGCATCTTTCCAGCACCAGCAGCTTGCATCCTTTCCAGCGCTAACAGCTTGCATCTTTACATCAGCTTGCATCTTCCCTGCGCCAGCAACTTGCATCCTTCCACCGTTGCTCTTGAAAGCCGAATAGAAAGGAATCAGCAATCTAATTTCATTACACGAAAAGATCAGGAACGACTTCTCCAAAATCGAAGCAAAGAAAAATCAGCAACCTCCCTGAGTTCACAAAGACTCTTTTTTCTGTCAGGAGAAGCATGATTTCTGGGGACTTCGCCCGCAAAATCGTTCAGTCTATGATGAAACATTTATGTGAGATTCTATATTTCCCCAAGGCGCAATGTCAAGGAATATTTACAGCCCTCAACCGCACTTCATTAGGGAAGCAGCTGTTTCCAACCAGAGAAGCCATTCCCAAACCCCAACCTCTCCTGGAAAGCACGATTGATAGATGGAACCGGGGACTCCTAACCATTGTTCGCTTCAAGGGTGTCCAGTTTGACATCACACTGATTAACGCAGCCGCTCCGCTTCAACATCCTCTAGCAGCGACTCCGCTTCAACGATCACTCCGACAGCCGCTCCGCTACAACGCTCGCTCCAACAGCCGCTCCGTTTCAGCGTTCTCTCCATAAGATCCTCTAGGATCCGAAGACGAGGCTTCAACGTTCGGCTTCTTAAGTTTCAACATCTTCTCCAAGAGCTGAAGCTGCTTCAACGACGCTTCTTCCTGCAAAGGGTCGTACATCACGCTCCCCATGTCAAGGATCATGATCACATCCAACCAATCTTCGTAGTAATGGACAGTTTGCTCGCTTACGCATCCAACCAATCCTTTAACTTCCACGGATCCCCATACAACTCCAGCCAATCCTTTTACTTCCACGGATGCCCATACAATTCCAGCCAACCTACTTTGTTACAACGAAAATGTAGTCTCTTCTGATTACATATGCTACCAAGAATTGTTGCCACTCATTTGTTGATACCATCCAGAGCTTCACCACAGAAGGAATCACTACAAATATGGAAACATGTAAACCATACTTGAGGAATGAGGATATACATGGAATCCCTTCACTGTCAAAGCTCAGAAGACACAGTCAACCAAAAGGCCATAGCCGCAACAAGGTCATCTACTCTTCAAGGGTGAAACGCAAGAATATCATCACCTCTCTGTCTAGAAGACGCCTTCAACACTTTACGATTCCGCGGAGGATCCCAAGCCTTCTCAGAGGAAAACAACTTCAGAAACTGAAGAAAAATGCGACTTGGGACTTCTCTTTGCAGTCCATCGACGACCATCAAAGATTCAAGAGATAACTCCAGAGACGCGGCTGAAACATTTTCTTGAAGAAATAGAGAGATCCATGATAAACAACATAACTCTTTCATTCCTACATCTTCGCTATCCAGAATATTTCGTCCATGCGATATCCTACGCATCCCAGCGTCACATCCAGAAGAGTACGATAAGCTTGTATTCAATCACGTGGACGTGGATTCAAGGCGATGCAATGAGAATAGGATACACATGGGGACTACCAGCATGATACGCTTTAACTCCTCTCAACCAGGTTATTTTTGATTTCAACATCATCATTGTCGAAGTTTCACGAGCCGCAGGAATTTCTCAACACGAAGCCGTACATGTACACCGAAGACTTCAAGAGAACGCCATAAAGATATATTAACATATTCACCATGCCATCAGATCAAACCGAAGTATAACCGGGGACTTCTTACTACATCTCATTCCATACGATAATCCAAGATTCAGAAGATGGTTCAAAGGATGTCGCTTGGAACAAAATCCGGGAATACTTGATAGAAGCACATCGGCAACGGAACGTATCCCTATTTCATTCGGGGGCGCCAGAAGTTTCCGACCATACAAGCATTCACAACACATCATCATCACGATCAGAAGGTCCAGGCACTAAACAACCTAAAGGCGAGGATGGACCGACACCGCAACCACAATCTCCAAGATTAACCATGACATGATCGTTGCCGAGCATATATTCCATCCATCCGTCCCAAGAATGCAATGGAGTTTGGTAAATTTTGGAATCCACTAGAGAGACACTGCAGACGAAAGCGCGGATACAAACGAGCAACAGAAAACAGAAGAAGGTCAATACCTATTTTCATACGGACGGAGTTTCTAGAGTATTGCACAGAATAAAGTTCCCTTCTTTCTCCATGAACGGGAACAGATGAATCTGCGCGACTAAGCTACCACGGGCCCGCAACATCCCTCCCGAATTCTTCCTGAGTTTCACTGTCGGGTCGTTTTCACCTCCTAAACGAGTTCAAAACCTAAATATTACCGCGTAAGGAGATAGGAAATTCTTTTCCGGTCATATAGAGGGGCGGATCGTCAAAATCCGAGTTCGTACGAGAATTCCACAATGATTTTAGTAAGGAACGCTAATTAGGGTTTCGGCATCCCAAATCCTGATTTCGACAAAGTTGCCAGGCACCGTCACTACCATTTGATAACCGAAGTTCCAGTGTCATCACCATCGTTTGGTAGCCGAAGTTCTGAAACCAGTTTACACCATTCTGCGGACTGAAGACAGTTTCCACCATTCCGCTGACCGAAGCCAGTTTCCTCCATTCCAAGCCAACCAACGCCTGCGGCTCCCATTCCAAGCCGACAATCCACATCTCACCACTTAACGGTCTAGCCAGCAACACCACAAGTAGAATCTATGCAAGGACGCCAACACGAGAATCACGAACTCTCCTTACCTCTTGAAAAAGGTTAGTCGGGTCTTCTTGACCATATTTTCACGACTTGTCATTTTGATTTTATCCTCTCCTGTCACCATCTTATGCTTACCTCGCAACAATGCTCCTGTTCCGAGCTAAGCAGGGGACTTAATGTTGATGGTGGTTTTTAGCTTAGGGTTAAAATCGTAAAATCTTACATCTGACATGACGTCACTAGGAGCACTAGCGCATTTATTGAATCATTCAACACGCTTACGTAAGAATTACCAGGGTACCTTTTTTTTTACATATATATGTGTCATGTTCCACGGTAGATCCCTTAGTATTGACCGACATCACCTTCGAACACCAAACCATAAATTCTTACACCACCGTGCCAATAGAAAACCATTCCATCCACGTCTCCGCTCCAAGGCATGCCAGCC
Organism: Papaver somniferum; assembly: GCF_003573695.1. Taxonomy (NCBI): domain Eukaryota; kingdom Viridiplantae; phylum Streptophyta; class Magnoliopsida; order Ranunculales; family Papaveraceae; genus Papaver; species Papaver somniferum. The sequence goes on along the minus strand of NW_020620492.1, from coordinate 4,249,206 downwards.
GCACCACCGTTCCAATGACAAACCATGCCAGCCACGTATCCGCGCCAAGGCATGCCAACCATGTCATCCGCATGTGCCAATGACATGCCGTGCCAGCCACATCTCCGCGCCAAGGCATGCCAACCATACCAGCCGCACCACCGTGACAATGGAAAACCATGCCATCCATGTCTCCGCGCCAAAGCATGCCAGCCGCTCCGCCGTGCCAGCCACATCTCCGCGCCAAGTCATGCCAACCATGCCAACTGCACCACCATGCCAATGGAAAACCATGCCAGCCACGTCTCCGTGCAAAAGCATGCCAACCATGCCAGCCGCGCCACCATGCCAATGGAAAGCCGTGCCAGCCACATCTCCGCGCTAAGGCATGTCAACCATGCCAGCCGCACCACCGTGCCAAGGGAAAACCATGCCAGCCACGTATCCATGCCAACCATGCCAGCCGCACCACATGTGCCAATGGCATGCCGTGCCAGCCACACCTCCGCGCCAAGGAATGCCAACCATTCCATCCGTGCCACCGTGCCAATGACAAACCTTGCCAGCCACAATTCCATGCCAAAGCCATGCCGACCCCGCTACATGCCGCTGGCTGCCAAAACGAAGGGTTACAACAATCAACGGACACCCTTCCATATGAGATGCAGATCTTAGCCGTCCAAGGTCACCAGCCAACGCATGGTAACCTTTGGCCCAATGCGCAAACCCTAGTTTTGGCCACGCCTAAACCGCGCAAAGGCATGCCGACCATGCCACATGTGCCAATGGCATGCCGTTCCATCTACCTTGCCGCGCCTAAACCATACCATGCCGACCTTCCCGTTACGGCTTCCAAAACGAAGGCGTGCGCCAATCAACAGCCACCTTTCCATCTTAGATGCAAATCTTAGCCGTCTAAAGTCGCCGGCCAACGCATGGAAACCTTTGGCCCAACGCCAAAACCCTAGTTTTGTCCACGCCTAAACCGCGCCAAGGCATGCCGACCATTCCACATGTGCCAATGGCATGCTGTGCCAGCCACCTTGTGGCGCCTAAACCATACCATGCCGGCCTTCCCCTCACGGCTGCCAAAATGAAGGCATGCGACAATCAATGATCACCCTTCCATCTTAGATGCAAATCTTAGCCGTCCAAGGTCACCAACCAACGCATGGTAACCTTTGGCCCAACGCCAAAACCACGCCATGGCATGCCGACTATGCCACCTGTGCTAATAACATGCCGTGCCAGCCACCTTGCCGCGCCTAAACCATACCATGCGGGCCTTCCCCTCACGACTTCCAAAACGAAGGCGTGCGACAATCAATGACCAGCCTTCCATCTTAGATGAAAATCTTAACCGTCCAAGGTCACCAACCAACGCATGGTAACCTTTGTCCCAACACCAAAACCCTAGTTTTGGCCACGCCTAAACCGTGCCAAGGCATGCCATGCCAGCCACCTTGCCGCGCCTAAACGATACCATACCGGCCTTCCCCTCACGGCTGCCAAAACGACCAACCATAAATGAGAGCATTCCGAGATGTATAAAACCACCATCTATGATTTTGAATATTAACCGTTGAAGATTAACGGTTGAAATTAAAATTTGTGGATAATGAAGTTTCGTATTTCGGAATACGCTCATTTTTATTAGGAATGTGGAGTTTTATACGAAGTACACGTCACCAAAAAATTAGCTTCAAATTCATTGCCAGTTGGGCTCGGTAGAAAAAATGATGCTAAAATGTGAAAATTATGTCAATATAACCATGTCAACGGATCCCACCTTTAAGGAAATATGAAGTATTAGCTTTTAAACAACAGAATGACTCTATATTCTTTACATAAAAACAGAGTTTTTTCGAGCGACGTGGTTAATCGGAGCTTCTGGTTGATTCTGACACCACCATTTAAAATTTCAGCCAATAAAATTAAAGTAGAATCTTTTGGACCCACAAAATATTTTTTGGTCAATCACATTTTAAAAAATAATTTCCTAAACTTATTAAATCTTATATAATTTAAGAAACATATCAAAACAAATATAAAAAAATTCTAACATTACCAAAAAAAGATTTCATCATGCTAAAATAATATAAAATAAAGTATGCAATGTTCATCATGATTTAATCGTAAATTAAATCAATTATACGATTTAAAAAAATCAATCATATAAATAAAAAGAAAATAAATCAATGTCCATTTACAAGTTTTGTAATATCTCCCTAATTACATTTCCAAACTACAGGTACAAAAAATGCTTGCAGTAACACTTTCAGTTGGTATTAAATACCTAAAAAAAAATCAAAAACATTAACCTGATTACAAGAAAAAAAATGGATCATCGATTAAAAGAAAATACCTGATTTGTTGGAGCCACGCGTGAATATATCGAAGGGTTTGTTAATCCTGTGCAAATAAAAATAATACAAAATCATTAGGAGTATAATTTGCAATGAAAAAAAAAACGACATCAACAACAATAACAAAAAAAAAAAAGTTTTCCTATACAAGGAAAAAAATATTGGAATATAATAAAGAAATAAATGTGAATATCAGAATATGTTATTTTTTCTTTTAAGAGGAAGTTTTTTTTTTTGGGGAATTTTGGGCCTTTAATAGCTCTATAGGCCCTTGACGAGATGCAAACTTCCCAAAAAAAAATAAAAAATTCTTGTGTATATAATACCACGAGATTTGTTGGGATTTGTTGCAAAGGTATGTTTTTACCCAAACCTAGAGATTTATCGAAACTGTTTTCATCATTTCTTCCTCTAACAAAACGATGACGATTTTTTTTTTTTTTTTTTGGAATCAGGTTTATATTTTTCTCAATCTCATCAGCGTTCAAAATCATAAAGGTAACTTTCCCTAAATCCTTTGCAATTCTTATGATGTCGTCAACTAACAAGGTGATAGTTTTAATATTCTGTTGTATTAGTGGCTTGTAATTGTAATTTTTAATTTATCTCATCAGCGTTCAAAATCATAAAGGTAATTTCCCCTAAATCCTTTGCAATTCTTATGATGCCGTCCATTCACCGCGTGATAGTTTTAATATTCTGTTGTAATTGTAATTTTTAATTTATATGAATTTGTTTGCAAAAAAAGTGTTTTGTGATCTTAATTTTTCACGAAATACTAAAAAATGCTTAAGCAATATTTTTCATGTGTGTTTTTTGGTTGCTGATATGCTTGTTATTAACAGCTATGATAGTCAGATTTTATTTTTTCTTTTTTCTTCAAGGGTTTTTTTTGTTTTTTTCCTCTCATTGTCTTGCTGTTTGATGATCACTGATTTTACGTTTTTTTGGTTTGCACTTTTCAGGTATGCTAAAAAGCGTTTTATGGGAAGCTCGAAATTAGCTTAGGTGCTTTTCTCTACTCCTTATTATTGTGAATATTATTTTTGTATAGGTTATTTTCGAAATTAACCGGTAGTTTCATCGAGAAAAACAAGAAATATGGTGTAAGATGTCGTTTTACTGCAGAAAGCAAGAATCAAGTTTCCTTTAGTCGACTGTATTCGAAAGCATTCTTTCGTTAGAATGACCTTTAACTCTGCCTTTGGTTTTCGTCAATTATTTTTTTGTTTGATTGCGGCATTGTGATAGAGAAACAAATACTAATAATAGCATAGCATAAGCAGTATTTTTCATGAGAATAATAGCTAACAGCTAATTATTAGAACCTAACAGCTAACCAGAGCCCTTTAGAGTTTGAACTCGGCAAATGAAACCATGCGAAATCGATCTAATTATATGCAAGTGAAATAGCAGAAGTTATGTTGTATGTTGTACTATGAAAGAACAGAACCATTAGTAGTAGCTTGAGTCCTGTCTTTTTACTATGAAAGAACAAAAGCTTGATTTCTATTTATTTTTTAATATTTTTCTTGCATTTGTTTTTTTTTTTTGTAAAATTGCATTGGTTTTGCTCTTCACACTGTGTTGCTTTTTGATGCTCAGAAACACCTGACCTTTAACTATAGTAAAGGAAAAGCTGTAGATACGCTTGGTACCTGCACATACGTTTATTAAAGGTATTTTTCTAGCGTCTTTGAAATACTATTAATAATGGACGAATTCCTTAATTTTCATAGTGAATTTACTTCCCTTTGTTTCCTTAATTCCTTAAATTTACTTCCCTTTGTTTTCCGAATTTATAAAAAATATTTTTTATCCGGCATGATTAGCGCTGAAGATAATTTTATGAGATGTTGTTTTCTGATATTTTTTATCGGGCATGATTAGCGCTGAAGATAATTTTATGAGATGCTTTATTTGGGTGGACTGTTGCAATTTTCTTTTTATTTTGGTAGCTATGAAGTATTGCTTTTTATTTTCTTTAGTATCACTTGCTAAATATATTGCTAATTTTCTAAATTCTAGCTTATTTATGAATGCTTCTGTTGAAGCACTGGCATTGTGAGGAATGGTGTTTACAGGGTTTCCTGCGGAAAATGAAGTCACTTCCTAGCATCCCCTTATGCGCTTAACAGTTAAAAACATTATATTTTCCTTCAAATACCCTGGGCATAATCCAATGTCTTGAAGATATTTCATAATCCGGGTCTATAGACCGTACTATTCTCCAAGTGGAATGGGAATGATGAGTAGAAGGTTAAGTGGGTACTTAATTAGAAGATTTGCTTTTATTTTTTCTTAGAATTTTTTCTTACGAATGAATTTGTTTTATTTTTCTTAAGGATAGATTTGTTAGATGGGATTTTTATAAATCAAAAATAATTCCAACTTTGTAATGGGTTTTCTTTTAGTAAATGTTTTGATCAATCTCTTTTAGTAAATGTTATGGTTCTTATAGTTTAGACATTATGCTACTATTTTCAAACAAAGAAGCCCTCCCACAGCAATGACCTAATAATAATCTTATAAAGATTGCACCAGATTCAGTAATGCAAAGGTTTAGGAGTATCGTAAAAATCATGATAGCAAAAGGAGGCAAGCCTGTAAATGAAGGAGGAAAACATCTAATTGAAGTTAACCTTTCTCACTGTGGGAATGCTGCTATCAAATAAACAGCCACCATCTTGGAAACTCGAATAATTTTCCATTGGATGCCCTAGCTATTCTTACTGGGTAATCTCATTGATATTACTTAAACAAGCATGAGCCTATGCTTGCATATAGGGCAACTAATATATCAGATAGTAATTATTGAAATAATTTTTGGACACTCAAATGAGCACTGCATATCATTTAGTGCGAATTTAGAGATATTTTGCACAATCAATAATATCTGATGTGGTTGCAGCTTATTAACATGCTCAGGGAATGCAAATGTCATTGATCATCTATTTTTTCGATATTGATCATTGATTTTTTTCGACATTAATGTTACATGGAAAATAAAACCGATATAGTTAAGACTGGAGCATTTCTCAGGATAATATTGATAGGGACTCGACAGTTGAGAGTTGAGGAAAGACAAGAGTAATAGAGTATGCACATTGCTCAGGATAATAGGGATTCGATAAGTTATTTGAGAAGCTTAACCATCTGCAGAGGTTAATAATACAATATCATATGTTCCACCTTCTAACATCATCATGGATCTGGAACCTGTATTATCTCCAGAACAACCAGATTTATCTGTAGTGGAAACAAGAGATGCAGGATTCTAATATGATGGATTTTGATCGGAATTCTCCGGTACCAGGCACATCTGCACCTGAAGAGACATTTCGTGAGTTACCACCTGTCCCATCATATATTGAGTTGACAGGGGAAGAGCAAAACCGGTTGAGTTATTTGGTAGTTGGGCGTCTTATTGAATCAAGCAGACAGATACATGCAACAGGCTGTAGTCGGACATGCATGTAATTACTTGCACGCTTAGTTTTGCAGGTAGTGATGAAATGTATATTATTTGGTTTGTTCTCTTCGCAAAAGTTATGTTTATATTTTATTTTTCTGTTATCTCTATACAGTCGACATGAATTCTTTGAGGAGATACCTCCTTTTAACGTGAATAATGATGATTTTTATGTTGTTGAAATTTGTGAACCAAATCTTTGGATGAACTTCTGTCAGGCAAAAAATTTCATAGTATAATGAGACAGAGTAATGAAAGAGAATTTTCTGTTCATAGACGAGGAATCCTTAGAGATGTCACTATAGACTTTAAGAAAATCCAGAATTTTATATCAATGGAAGAAAATTGTATGCATCCATGGGAGCGAGCTTATATCAATTTAGTATGAAATTTCCTTCCTTCAAATGATTATCTGCAACGAATCTGAAACATATCCAACCTCCCAGGTTCTCCCATCTGAAATTCCAAGAGTGATCTTTGTCTGTGTTATGTTTCTCAAATACGAGTCTGCAAAATCATTAGGTACCCTCTGCATTACAGAGAAATTCAAGAAGCACCATCAGAAAATAACAAATATTATTTTCCCAAAGTTTTGTCTAATCCCTCAATGAATTTCACCATTGGCTGTGATCTTGGTTAAACTTTGAGAAATCGTTTAGTATGATCATTTCTAACAAGGCCACAATCGTCTCTTCCTAAGATTCACTGAAATCTTATTTTATCAACCTTTTAATGGTATGGGATTATTACCATATAAGATCTTTGCCCACAATCTTTTTCGTGCAAAAAGATGCCAAACTTATCCTAGATAAGAATTAGGGTTTCTCAGTTTAGATACAAGTAAGATATCTTCAAAATCAGAATTTAAATAAAATACGGAAAAAAAAATTACAACCTAATTATGTTCTCTCTCTATATATATAATATGCAAACGTAAGCTATCTTTATCCCAAAAAAAATCACATGATGAAGCTTGAAAATCTTCGTAACATATACAGGTACGAGTATCACTACCTACATGCAGTGATCAAAAAGAACAACAAAAAATGGCAGAAAGCAACAAATTCACAAAAACAAGAACAGAGAAGAACTTCACAACAAAAAAGAAAAAAGAAGAGACATACAAAGACTACAAAGAAACCATAGGAGAAACCAGTGTAAATCTTAGGTTTGATAAGAATGGTATGGTTTTATTCAACCAACCAAAACAAATTTAATTATCGAGAATACAACTGAGGAGCCATCAAAACCATAGTCGATTATTTCTTGGTTAAAGAACTAAAATAATTTTACAATTTGTTTTTCTATCGCAATAGCTTATTTGAAAAATAATTTTGACTAAAGGGTATACAATTTAATTATATTCGTGTTTGGCCCTTTTTGATTCATTTTTTTTTCTTGCACACTTATTTGGATTATTTTGGTTTTGTAATATATTCTCTATATAAAAAGAGCATTCGATTTTTTCATAAGCAATAAACAGACCTGTGCATCGCACGGGTGATAATCTAGTCTAGTAAATGATGCAGTGCGTCGTTATCATTAATAATTGTACGTTCTAAAACTACAATTTTCCAAGAAAGTATTATTCCAAAGTCAACCGAACATAAATGATAAACCTTTGAGAGCAGACAGGGTAAAGTAGGCACCTGAAATCCTTGTTGATGGCCATCCTAATTATGCCAACAAATTCGATATGGATAGAGTCATATATATATATATATATAATCTCGTCTTGTCTTTTTATTTTTTAAATCAACTGACATAATCTCGAAACATTTGTTTTATTCTTAGGCCATTTCATATCCGGAAATGGATCACTATGAATCATCAGTGACGATTTAACAATATTCTTAAAAAAAAAAATTATTGCAGGTTATTCCAAGAGAAGGGAGAAATTTTGGTTTGGGCCAAGAGAAATATTATTTCCTGATAGTGGCAATTGCATGCAGTTACTTCGCAACTCTTTTTTGTAGGGTTTTTTGGGGATGATCTACTGCACAACATTTCTTTTCACTGGAATTTTCACTGCATGTTTACTTCCATTCACTCAGGTCGCTGCAACAATTGTTTTCCACGAGAAATTTACCAGTCAAAAAGGGATGTCACTTGCATTATGTTTGTGGGGTTTCGTTCCTTACTTTGTAGGGGAATCCAGAAAAACCAAGGGAATACAGAAAAACCAAGGATCCACACTGCATAACTGCTAAGCAAAATAGTGCTGAGGAATTCATAAATAATATTAGGAATTCTCTTCTCCCTTTTCATTTTTTCTTTGGATCATATGGTGTAACATGTCTAAGTTAAAGTGCAGGCTATAACCCATATTGACGGTTTATGTAAGCATATAAATAGGGATGATGTATACTCATTTGAAATCATTCAAGTAAAATCAAATACAAGAGAGTTTTAAGAAACTACTTAGTCTAGCTTCACAACCTTCTTTACTAGAGTTCTAGAAGCTCTATACGAGCAACACCATATGCTCTTATATCTCCGCAAATATTATTGGGTGTCAAATATATAAGAATTTCCAACATGGTATCAGAGTTTAGAAACACAAGAAAAGGATGCATGATACGAGAATATTAAAATGGCTATGGCTTTTGTTGTTAGGTCAATACGCGATGAACATTAATGATGTATAAGAAAGTAGCGCACAACAATTATTTACTGTTTCATTAAAACATTACACGAATGGGCAATGAATGCGGAAAATTGACATCAGATTGATGTTTCACAAAATCAAACCCAAAAATGATAAAGCGAGAACAAAAATGCTACATGGGTTATTGATATGCTAGGAGCTGAACTGAGCCTAATACCTCCAGGTACTGATTCATTTCCTTGATCATTGACAGTAACATTGGCACCCAACTCCACCGTATGTTTTTTGATAGGCGTAAAGTATTCGAGGAACACAGTATAACTGACACGTGAAGCCAATTCAACCCTGAATGTCGCAGTGCCTCCGTTAGATACTTCCATCATAACTTCCTCCCAAGGAACCCCAAAAGTTTGAATCTGTTTCTCATACTCAGAATGCGATTCAAATCTTGGAAGAGATATAACTCCGATGGGTAAACGTATCAGAGTATCGAGCTGATCACCAGCAGTACTAACATTGTGGAGGTAGTAATAAAGAGAAATGTTAAAAGTATGATAGTAAATTCTCCATATATAAGATTTTGCTTTATAGAGTTTGAGATTGAGTGAGAGGGTTGTATTGATTGTTTGGTTGATTGCATCATTAGAGGCTTTATTAAGAGCAGGAAGATAGAATGCTTCTATAGTACACTTTGGGAAATTATCATCAGGATCAGAGCCTGCAACAGGTGAATAAAATAGAAAAGATAACCCTGCTAGGATTACTAAATTGCAGAACTGTTACTGTATAAAAAAATACATCTATAATATTTTGATCCCCTTATGTAGGGTAGTTTTCCTAGGATAAAGGAGACTGTTGAGAATAAGTCCCAAAGCATAGAAATATTTGTTAATTTAGAAAACAATAAAATTTATAATTATACTTTAAATAAAAATAAATAAATAAAATAAAATTTAATAAAATTTAATATTTTCTTTTATTTTCATGGAAGGTAGAGTGAGCTTGCCCCCTTGCGACATAATCGGTCCCCTATCCGCTTCGGCTTCCTTGGTCGGTTGCTCATGACGCTCGCTGGTAGGATAGCACGACAACATGTTAAAGTAATGTAGTAGTGCGTTGTTGGAGTTTAGCTTGTTAGTCTTCCAACTAGTTTCATGTAATAATCGTTATATATATATATATATATATATATATACTAGTGTATGACCCGTGCCGTAACGACACGTGTTTGGATTTTTAATGTTATTTATTATTGGAGGGTGTGATTTGTTTTTTGCTTATTAACTTTTTTATATGTTTAAATAATGTTTTTCTTTTATTGGTTATATTGGTAAACTATTTCATACCGTGTTCGTTAGAGATATACCTAATAATACTCTTTCTTAGATGGATGACAAAAATCCTTTGCAAAAACCGATTCCTTGAATAGGAAACCATACACATGAATGGTGGGTTCTATCTGAACAACCGTAAAATTCACGTGAAAGTCGATTTTTGTATAGTTTTTTTTTTTCTCTTTTACTATCCATTGAGATTTATAGAATACATATATCACATATTTTATGTCATAAAATATTCTCTTTCCAGATTTAAATAGGTATAGTTTTCTATAGATCGAAAGAGGCGGAAATTAAAATGTTACCTTAAAAATCAAAAGAAAAGAGAAATGTGTCGTAGCGAGTAACCAAGCTATGGTTTTGAGCCTAAAGCACTAACTGGTGCAGTTGTTGCGTGTAGGAGCATATGAGCATTCTTCGAGAAATTATGTATTCTCTCATAAGCCTAATAATCGTAAATCATTTTTTCATAAAACCTATGTCCTATTTTTTTTTTCTTCACATGTTTTTATTTCAAAAAAATTGATACATAAAATGATCAATTTTTTAGCTGAGAAAAAATCACAAATAGTGAAGAAAAATGATAACGCGTGGGGTGAAACCCGTGTTTTAGCTGAGAGTCAACTATTTCAGCCGAGGTGACTCATTGAGTCAGGGTTATTTTTTTACCGACTCTGTAAAAATATTATTGTTTTTATTTAATTTTATTTTTAGAAATATAATTTTAAATTTAAAAGAAAAAGTATCCATTTGTGGGAAAAAAATTACTATCAGTTTTTCGCCTATTTTTAAGCTAAGTTGAAAATGTGATAGTACCACTTTTCAAAAAATAGAGGTAGTGTGATTTAAATAAAAATATAAAAAGTCCTGCTAAGATTGTTTAGAATGTAATCTTTTAAAACGTCAAACTTATATTGCAAAGAAAAAAAAATGGTTAACTTTTAGAAACTTCACTTTATAACAAAATTCTTCCATGTTCTTTTAGAAAGTCATCAGTTAGACTCCACGAATACTACACATCCACATTGAGTTCAGGAATTACAAAGTGTATAACCATAGGTGATATTGATGTCTCAAACATCTCACTTAACCGACCTGGTATATTTGTCGAGGTGCCAACTGCTAAGTTCAAATCCTACCATTTGGTTCCTTTCCTCCGATATGATGGCGGCAGTACCTTAATCTATAACACAACATGAGCACCCAATAGTACATTACACCATCAATCTGACACGAAACCTCTATTCTTTTCTTTAAAAAAAAGTATATTCTAGATGATTGATTTTCTTCAAGAGTGCCATAAATTTAGAAATTACACTGCAGTATCACTGTACTCAATTTAGCCTTTACATAACCATGTCAAACTCACTTTGTAAACCTTTAACAACCTGCACAAAGTATACAAATTAGTATTGCTGAAAGGAGATGAGTAACAAATAAGATTCTTAAATGCAAAGCATATCTTTAGAATGCCTAAAGTTAAAGCCCATTGTAGCGCTTCAAAGGTTGATTCCGAGCTAGTCTCATGGAGTTCATATGAGTCCGGCATCTCCAAGTTGCAAAGTTGTTAAAAAACTATGAAGCGTTTTAGAACATAGGTACCGGGGAAATTCAAATTTAAAATGCATCAAGATGAAAATTAAATGGAACCAAACCTACTATCTGAATGAATAAAACTTCAGAGTCATCAAGAAGAGAAATTTCACAATTAATCTGAACAGGGAATAAATGTGGACCCAAGAAGGATTAGCAAGAAAAAAATTGATATATACAGGTGACACCACAAACTACATCAATACTTTCTAACATTAAGGGGAATCACCCACAACATTTCAAGGTGCCTAGATAACCTGATATATTATAAGCAAGTATCATCAACAACCTACTTTACCTTCCCTTATTACTTGATATCGATATACCATGCCGATTGACAATACATATTAAAACGAAAGAAACTGCAAATTTTTTTAAACAACCTCAGGAGCAACAAAAACATGATTTATTGATTGATCAAGTCACTGAAATAGGGTTAACCAAAGCTTAGAAAATAAGTTTAAGTAGCTTTGAACAATGAGAGCGCGTCTTAAATGTGATGGTCATTTTGTTCCAATCCTCATCAAAAGGGTAATATCAAAGTACAACAACACAAAAAGAGAATTGAAGTCTGTAGAGAAGAAGAGATAATTACTCTGCGAAAATGTTTGTAACGAATATCATCGGTTGATTGATTAAAATCCTAGACTATAATAACATTTTTCGTTTTTATGTATTTTGATTTTATTTATAACGGCAAAGCATGGCCGTTTTTTCTCTTATTAATTGGGATGAATGCACTAACGATTCTATATGATATTAGGGTGATGAATGCACTAATGTAACGCTTAAGCATGAGCGGTCGTCATTAATGTGTCAAACAGCAGACGTTTTTTTGGGATAATCGTGATTGTCTTTCATGCCCCAAAATGTAAAACTCTAAATGGTTGAATTGTGACCGTTTTTTATGTCCCAAAAGTGTAGATCTCTTGATGGTTGAATCGTGGCCATCTTTTATACATCCAAAATGTAGATAACCGTCCAAATACAAAAACACGATTTTTCAGTCTGCCTTCTATCATTACAGAAACTAATATAATTGGCTTGAGCTTGAAATTCACTATGGCTTTTCTAAATTTATGAAAAATTAGAAGAGTGAAAGCTCCATCTTTTACAGGTTCTCATACAAAGCAACTGAGAATGTTCTTAATGTTATTTTTTGGCATGAGGTTATCTTGTAAGAGGCCATAAGTGCAGGTATATCAAGTACAAGAAACAAATTCATTTACATTATGTAGGTGCAGTCTTGTTTTGATAGTTCAACAGAGTTGTGCTTGTCACATGGAACAAGAAAGGGATGCACAATAAGGGAATGGAACATTAATATGGCCATGGCTTTTATATAACAAAATAGCTCACCACAATTATTTACTGTTTCAGTAAACCATGAATTGCATTATCTAAATATATATTAAGAGAATAGCCTATCAAAAATAAAGTAAAACGAAAACAAAGTGAATGTGCAAAATTGACATCAGATCGATGCCTCATAAATTAAACATAGAACTGATTTTTTTTTTTATCAGAAGAGAAGATTTATTGAGAAGATTAAGAATGTACAACAATTCTACCAGAAGTAGATGAAAGCAAAAAAAACTGAACTAGTGATTACATGGAAATAGAGTCCCATGTAGATAAAACTGAACTCGAGAAGTTCAGGTGGACACGGTGTCCTGCAGCTGCTGCCCATGCCAAGACAGATGATTTAGCTTCTTGAATCAGGTCGTCATCTATTTTATACATGTACTGAGCATCAAAACGTCTGCAATTCCTTTCCCTCCAAATTGTATTAACAACTGCCGCAGGGATTAAGATCCATATATAGTTACCAGAACCTGAGAAGTGTTTGTAGTGCCACATGTCTGCCAATATCTTCATTGTACCAAGCACAACCCAAACCCATCTTGTATTAGGTAGGAGACCGGACCAAATCTTGTATGCAATTTTGCAGTGGAGAAATAAATGGTCTTGCGACTCAACACCAATTCCACACAACACACACGAGTTATAAAGTTCCCAACTTTTGTGTTGCAGTACATCAATGGTATTCAGCTTTCCATGTAGTAGGCACCACATTAAGATGTTGACTTTTGGAGGTATTGCAGTTCTCCAAATAAATTGATAAGGAAAGTTATCAACACCAAATTCAGCAACCATCTTTGCATAAAGGGACTTGACTGTGAAAACACCCGAATTGTGAAGCTTCTACCTTCTCGTGTCTGGAAGTGCATCTTGAATTGGAGGATTGTCTCCGATAATAGTGAGTAGGCTTGCATATTCTTCAACCTCTTGGTTTGTGAGAACACGCTTGAATTCAAACTTCCAATTCCCTTCCAACGATATCATGTTGGCTATCGTAACATTTCTGTTTGTTGATAACTTGTATAGATTGGGTGAAACAGATGCAAGAGGAAGTTGTCCACACCAAATGTCATTCCAGAAGGCAATGGCACTGCCTGAATGTACAAAGAGTGTTGAATTTTCACTAATTAAACTTGCAGTTCCAGCAATCACACGCCAACGGGATACTCCATATGTTTCAGTAATATTTCCGGGAATCCATTTAGAGAAATCAGTACCATACTTGTCTTCTACTATCTTATACCAAAGTTTATTCTTTTCGACACCAAATCTCCAACACCATTTAGCCAATAAAGCTAAATTCATTAGCTTAAGATCACAAACACCAAGGCCACCCTTTTCTTTAGTTGCACGAACCAGATCCCAGTTAACCAAGTGTGAGGTCTTTGCACCTTCCTTATATTCCCACAAAAAATTACGCATCTTCTTTTCTAGAATATTAATACATGAAATAGGTGCCTTGAATAACGAAAAGTAATAAGTGGGTAAAGAAGATAATATACATTTCAAAAGACCAAGTTTACCTCCTCTAGATAAAGATATCTTCCTCCAGACAGATAATCTAGCATCAAACTTCTCTAAAATTGGATCCCATATTCTTTTTGATCCAGAATTTGCACCAAGTGGCATCCCCAAATACATAAATGGTAAACAATCAGTTGAACAACCAAATTCTTCCTCCCAAGTAGCTAGGTTAGGAACATCTCCAACAGCAATGGTTCGGGTTTTAGAAGTATTTACCTTAGACCAACAATGAACTCAAAACAATGTAGAGCAGAAAACAATTTATGTAATTCCTCCTTCTTATTATCGACAAAGAAAATAGTATCATCTGCATAATGAAGGTGATTAACTATGATACATGTGGGTGAAACAGAGAAGCCACTGAATAAACTCTGATTAGCCGCTCTATCCATGAATCTAGAAAAGTCTTCCATTGCTATATTGAATAAAAGAGGAGATACCGGACAACCTTGTCATACACCTCTTGTACTTGTGAAATAGCCAAATGAAGAACCATTGATAAGGACCGAGAAGGAAGAAGTAGAATAACAGAACCTCAACCAAGTACACCATTTCCTACTGAAACCCATTTGATTTAGAACAAATTCGAGATATCTCCAGTTGACTCTATCAAACACCTTCTCAAGATCAATATTGCACACAATACCAGCATTACCATACCTTAGTCTAGAATCTACCAATTCATTAGCAATCAAAGTACCATCAGTTATTTGCCTGCCTTCAATATATGCACATTGTACCGGCGAAATAAGTTTATCCATAACAAGTTTCAGCTTTGTGGATAGAACTTTTGCAATTATTTTGTAAACGCTAGTAAGAAGGCAAATAGGTCTACAATCTTTTATAGTTTCAATGTGGTCCTTCTTTGGTACAAGCGTAATGAAAGTAGAGTTATGTTTAGGATTGATAGTACCTGTAGTGCAAAATTCATTCACAGTACCCATAATGTCTTCCTTGATGAAATGCCAACACTTCTGAAAGAACATAATAGGGAAGCCATCTGGACCTGGGGCCATGTCATTAGCTAAATCATTAATAACATGCAGAACCTCTTCTTCAGTGAAATCAGATTCTAAAATAGAGGCCTCCGTAGAGGTAATAGTATCAAACTCAATTCCTTCTAAATCAGGTCTTATAACTTCTTCTTCAATAAAAAGAGTTTTTTAATACTCTACGATGTGATCTTGCAACCTACCTCTATCTGACACCAATTCATTACCGATGTAGAGTTGTCTGATTCTGTTGTATCTTCTTTTAGTCGATGCATTGCTGATGAAGAACGAAGTGTTCCGGTCTCCTTATTGCATCCATTTAGTGTTTGATTTGATCCACCATGAAGTCTCTTCCATCTTTGAAATCTTTTCAAACTCATCTTTGTGTTGAAGTTGCACAATCCGTTCCTCTTCAGTAAGGATATTATCTTCCGCAAGTCCATCAAGTGTTTGTATGTCAGAGAGAATAGCATTCAGCTTTGTATTGGCGTGACCAAAAACTTCTTTGTTCCATACATTTAGCTTCTCTTTAAGTGCTTTTAACTTTAGCCAAAGCACAGTGCTTGGGGTACCTGCAAAACAAAAAGAAAGCCACCAATCTTCTAGTAATTGTAAGAATCCATTCTCCAAGAACCACATAACTTCAAACCTGAAAGGACTAGGTCCTCAGGATGGGTCGTAAATATCTAAGAGGAGTGGTATGTGATCAGAGGTAGGTCTAGCTTTGGCTAATTGGGTAACAAAAGGGTAGTGTTGTTCAAATGATGGGGAAATAAGAAACCTATCTAATCTGCACATGACAGGGTTTGCTTGCCCATTTGACCAGGTGTATCTTGCCACTTTTAAGGGTAAGTCAATGAGGTCATGTTCCAATATAAATTTGTTGAACTTTATCATACTCCTTGTAATCTTCCTGCAGTTCTTCTTCTCGTCACATTTGGTAATTGTTTTGAAGTCACCACCAATACACCAAGGAAGATTAGTCCAATATCTACATACATTGTCAACCTCCATCCAAAAATCAGTTCTCTCAACTGGATTATTCGTCCCATAAACATTTGTAAGAACACACTTGAAGTTATCAAGCTTGTTTGTACAAAAAATTGAAAGAATATAATCACCAACGAGCGAGTCACTAACTTCCACAAAGTCTCTATCCGAGAGAATCAACATACCACCAGAGCTTCCTACAGATTGTTGTAAAGTCCAGCCAACATTTTTATTCCCACATATTTGCTTAATTCTTTGTTTCTTGAAGAATTATAATGGGAGCCCCACTCAGCTGGATCATTTTATGCCCTACTGTCCTTCTACTACTAGAGTTTAGACCCCTAACATTCCAAGTTAGAATCTTAAGACTCATTGAGAACAGTACTTACCCCTAGATGCAACTGATCTTCTTGTTCTTGAAGGAGGGGAGGCAATTACCTCAACAGAGAGACCAAGTCTTTTCAATTCATTTCGTAGCTTAAGAGGTATAATCGGCTGCGAGTCACTGTCTAAACACATGATTGAACTTACATCATCTACGTTGTTTTTTGTTGAGGGTTCGAAATCAGGTGGGTATTCAGGTGTCATTGTATCTGAACAATTATAGGATTGTGTATCATCAATACTCACAAAGAATGAGTCTTCCAGACCTATTAATGGTAATACAGATTGACGTTTTTCATGCACAGGCATGCTATCTTCTCCAGCTTAACATATAGTGTTTTGAACTGCGAAATCTTTATGTATTGGTTGTTTTATAGGGAGAATGGGAACTGTTTTGAGAACAGGCCCTAATATTGAAACCTTAGAAACTAAAACTTTCCTTGTATGATTTGGCATAGAAGAAAAACTAACGCCAAGGTGAATACCAAGATCAAAAAGCCGATTAACTTCAGTTAATATCCATGTCGGGACCAAGAAGTTTTTTGGTTTTTGGATATATATTGGAGTACATGAACTGGTATTTTGTGGAATTGAAACAAGAGGAAATCTACTAGCTTCTAGGGTATTGACTTTGGTACAGTTCCAAGTTGTCGGGGTTTTTGTAACAGAAGGGGGTGAAAGATACAGTGATGATGGATTAGGATACTGACATAGATTTTCAATGAATGATTTCAGGGTTGCGGTTTCTGGGGAATTAACAAGGGGTTCGATGGAAGGTGTTACGGGTATCGGAGGGTTTGATACATGAATTGGGTTCATAGGTTCTTCACAGATTTCAGGTATTGACAGTCTGAATCCCGCAGGCTGAGTCACCACTTCAATATCCATGTCGTACGCCGATTCAGATGCAACTTCAGCAATGTTTGTTGGTGTGACGGAAAGAGTAGACAAGCGGGTTAGTAGATTTGGATAACTAACCTGCTGCCATATTTGTGTAACGGGCTTGGAATTGTTCTTCTTTCTCTTTCTGGACTTCCTCTTCTTCTTTGTTTGCCGTAATTGTTCAGGAAATCTTCTAGCCGGTGTAGATACAAGCGTAACATTAGATGCAAAATCTGTTGACTGTGGGATATTTTTGCATGTGCCAGCTATATTGTAGCTCTTTTGAAGTAACTTTCTTTTCTTAGCCCTACTTGTTTCCAAAGAATCGGGTGTAACAGATTCTGAATTGAATGTTAATTCCTGGTCTGTAGGAGGTGAGATGAGAAAGTTGCAGTCACCTGGAGAAGATTTTTCGGTAACTTGAACATATGCCGTCAACATCAGCTTTCCGCAGAAGATTTTGATAACTCTAGGGATGGAGTTGATGCCATTTTTGTTTCTTATTTTCATGCGCATAGCACGAAGATTGGTAAGTTTAAGAGTCGCGGTATCAATCTTAAGCAAGATACCACAGGCTTTACCAATTGCATGAATGACATCCAGGGACCAAAATTGGAAAGGGATTCCAAATACTTCAATGTTAAAATCACAGTGGTGAACAGCTGAAGAATCCCAAATCTGATGATGCCATCGAAATACTGAATAGGTGATATTGTGCACTGTAAACTTGAATTCCAAGTTAGCCCGTGAAAATTCATCATCCACGTGAAAAATTGCTTGAGTTGAGTTTATAGGGAATAACTCAAAAGCATTCTGGATTTGTAACTCAGTACATAGAATTTTTCCAATTTTCGTCCATGACCTGACCTTACCTGAGGAAGAAATAACAAAAGCATTGTTCCATTCACCCAAGTGGGTAGAAGTTTGGTCAAGATGAATAAACTGCCCATATTTGGAATTCTTAGTTTTGACAGTGCAAGGTGCAGAAATCCTATCACATGGAAATGGTGATTTGATCTGCTTATGAGGAGGGATCAAATCAACTTTCTTGTTTTGTGAGAATAAGGATTGATCATAAGAGGTATTAGGGTTGATGAAGGTCTCATGCTGAGTTTGGTCTTTGAAGGGGTATGAGATCGGGGTTTTAGGTTTTGATAAAGAAGATGAAAAACTAATAATGGATTCCAAAGCAGTGGCAATATCAAACCATCCTTCAAAACGAGGGCTAGACAGAACGTAGAATGAAACTGGATTTCCTTTAGGATTCGGCCTGACTAGCATGATATATAGATAATAACCATTTGCATTTCTGAGCTTTGTTGCAGTGAACCAATTTTGATTTTCTTCATGCTTCCAGATTTTCCTTCCAAGATCACCATTTTTCGCAGCTTCATGAAACAATCTCTGTAAGTCGATAGCTAGTTTGAAGGTGAAAGACCCAATCAACTTACCATGTGAATGGAATTCTGTTAGGGTTATATGTGAGGATGGTGTTGTTTTACTACAAGTAACTCTAAAGAACTTCCGATCTATAGTTATAAACCGGTGCTCAGAAGTCATGGCTATAGGTTTAGAAGATCTAATGCTAACAGGGATCTAATGACTAACAGGATGAAGAAATCTAAGTTTTGGAGAATGGAAGAGGAGAGAGAATGGAAAGTCATAAGCACCGTGGAGCTATAGCCCTACCAGGCTCTGCATCTTTAATTAAAAGTTGTTTTCAAAAAAGTTGTTATCAACATAGAACTGATAAAGCAAGAACAAAAAAGCAACATGGGATAATACGCCTAGAAGCTGAAGTGAGCCTAAAACCATTACTATTGATTTATTTCCTTGATCATTGACAGTAACATCAACACCCAACTTTACCGTATGTTTTCTTGTAGGCCAAAAGGAATTCACCCACAGATACCTAACCCGTATGTTTTCTTGCAGTACGACCAAGGTATGTTTTCCGTGAAGCACCTGTTGACTTTTGGTTGACATCCCCACCCCAGCCGGCCCTTTATATGTATCTTCTCCTTTATTTCTTTTTCTTCTTCTTTTGCGATACGATTCCGTACATCCGTTTAGTAGAAGAAGAAAAGTGATCTATCCGTTTAGTAGAAGAAGAAAAGAGATCTAGTAGATATGAAAAGAGGACTGGGGTCGCAAACACCCAAGCTTCCTCAAGGTTTCTACGAAATTGAAGATGTGAGAAAGAAAAGGGTTCGCAAGGTGATAATTATCTCTTTTTATTTTGTTTAAACCCTAATTTAATAATGTTTAACAAGTCCTGATGAATTTTTCTCAATGATTAATTAGGGGCATACTGAATATCTGATAAAATGGCGTGATTGGCCGGAGAGATCAAATACATGGGAACCTTCTGAGAATGTACAAGAATATGTTGATGAATTTGAAGAAAGGTACTTCCACACCTTCACTATCTTTTAAGATCAGATTAACTGTTCGTGTTTGATTGTTTGTTTGTTTGCTTTTGGCATTTAAAGCTTACTTTTGAGAAAGCGAAAGAGGAAGCGGAAGGGTAGATCTGCAAGTAAATCATTTCATAGAGAGGGAAATAAAGGGAATGAGACGAATGAATTAGGTCATGTGGCACCTAATGATGAGGATGTGGGTACAATTGCCACCCAGCAAACTCATGAGAAAGAGAGTGTTTCTTCCAAAGTCACTGAGCTCAGAGAGAGAACCTCCATTGTCAACTTAAATTCTGAGAATGGGAAGAAGAAAGTTTCTGATACAATGCTATCTGATAACATGGTAGAAAGTCATATTCTACAAGTAGATTTTGATGAAAGTACTACTCACAGTAATCGTTTGACAGGAGCTGAAAGGAGGAAATCTGGAATTGTCAGGAGGTTTCAGAATGAATTAGGCCAGAATGATGAGGATGCGGGTACAATTGCTACCGAGAAAACTCATGAGAACGAAAGTTTTTCTTCCAAAGTCACTGAGAACCTCCATAGACAACTTAAATTCTGAGAATGGGAAGAAGAAGGTTTTTGATATAACGCTTTCTGAGAATATGGTAGAAAGTCATATTCCAGAAGTAGATTTTGATGAAAGTACTACTCACAGTAATCGTTTGACAGGAGCTGAAAGGAGGAAATCTGGAAATGTCAGGAGATTTCAGAATGAATTAGGTCATGAGGATCCGAATGATGAGGATGCGGGTACAATTGCTACCAAGCAAACTCATGAGAACGAAAGTTTTTCTTCCAAAGTCACTGAGCTCAGAGAGAGAACCTCCATAGACAACTTAAATTCTGAGAATGGGAAGAAGAAGGTTTCTGATAATATGGTAGAAAGTCATCTTCCAGAAGTAGATTTTGAGGAAAGTACTACTCAAAGTAATCGTTTGACAGGAGCTAAAAGGAGGAAATCTAGAAATGTCAGGAGGTTTCAGAAGGAATCAACTGTGTTAGAAGATGCTCAAAATGGAGATAAGCCTGAACCTGATCAGCATAAGGCGGGAAGGTTGTCTAATTACACACATTCTATTACCAAGATCAAACCTACTGGTTATTCAGTCTCAATAAAAGAAGGTGTACAAGATGATGTGCATGTCAGTAAGGTGCGTACGCCGTACGTCAATCAACTGCTGCTTTAAAAGAAAATTCTGTCTTGGTTGATTTTTTCTGAAAGCATATATGGAATTTAGCACGTACGGAAGTGTTTATTTACTGAATGACCTTTTCTTTTATCATTCGCTAACTTGGAGATTTAACGGTGCACATATCTTTGTTTGAGTGAAGATTGAACTGCAAACTGTTTGTTTCTCAATTTGTGTTAAGCATGTGCTAAGCAGTTGTTTCCATGAATCATTAGTAAGATAGAATATAAATACAAAATAAATACTACTTTTAACTGATTATGTAATACCAAGCTTCCAGGGAGAGCTTCCGAAAGAGTCTGCCGTCTGCACTATTTTAATGCCTGCCAATGAAATTAAAAAAAGTGAAACGTTTCTAATAAAGCCTAAGGATTTACGGTTCTGTCTGAATGTGTATCTCATGATATGGCTGTTATTGCTTTGCAATGACTGATTTCCCCCGTCTTTTCTTGTGAGTTTAAGGAAAACATGAACATGTTAAGTTTGCTTGAAAGTTGATATTCACTCTTTCAATAGAACAAGGTTTTTGTGCTCAACTCCCATCAATAGCATATCCTTGAACCCTTGTCAAGTTAAGTACTTACATCAGTTTGCTGGATTTGTGTTTAAAGAGTAGTTGTAAACAAGTTATGTGGTAATAATTAATGCTCCATGTATAAGAAGATTAATTGGTAAATAATATGAGGTGCAGGGCAGTAATTCAAAATTCAAAACTCAACATGCAATGATTAAGTAGGTCTTGAAATAGTTATGTGCATGGTTACATGTTCTTCGATCTTACATTGATATTGTTGCAAAAAAAATACAAGATTTTTTTCTCTCGTTCTTTCCCAACGTTCAGCTTACATTCTAAATTAATTAAGCATGTTTTGGATGAATAGTCTTGAGTTTTGAGTTCATTCCATCTAGTTCAGACGACCTTAAGAGCTAATATTAATGATAGATTTATAAAACAGGATTATTTTTTTCGCTTTTGTTGGTTATTTGAAGTTTTTGAGTGATCACTTCAGTAATTTTCACTTACAGCTCTGATGGGACAGAGGTGGTGGTTGATAATATAGAGCTGAAGACTGAAAATCCCCAACTGATATTATTTCAATTCCCCCTTCCTTTTTATTTTATTTTGAGACACCAAGGACTGAGCAGAGAAGATAGCATGTGATATGTATTGACAGAATTTACTCTTTAAAATCTTGTGTTTTGATTAATCTTCTGCTGGGTCTGCTGTTTGGAAGTTCATAGGAAACAAGTTTGCAATGCCCTTGTATATGACATTAGCACAACTACCAGTAATAAAAGACGATTCATAGCTCACATACATGGGCGATCTGCAATTCTCATGTACGTGCAGGTGTTTTACAATCAAGAACGAATTCGAAGAGTGCCCTCAGAAGTTCTAGCTGGAATGGGAAGGTGAACCTTCTCTTGAAAACAGTATCATACAACTCCAGACCTAAATCCTTGAGCTTGTTGTTTGAGAATTTGTATGGTTGAACCCTTGGTCTTACTTGATCTGAACACCTAAAATACATAGATAGTATAAAATGTCCCATCAGTATCAAGAAAGGTGTCGCCGATGTCTTACTATCCCGTCCCAATCAACACGCATAGAAACCGTAATCTACTATTCGATGCTTAACTAATCCGTATCATAATAAAATCTGGATTTGTACCCTGTAACCAAACACGAACCTTAATTAAAAGAAAACCAAATATATTGTTTTGCTAATAGCAAAAGCCATGCTAGCTATATATATATTAGTGTTCTCTGAAATATGCAACCTTGTAGCTACATAGTTAGAAGAGTTTACTCCCATTCAGGTGCAATATATGCAAAATTGCTTATTAGTTGGTTTTATGAGTTTTTTTATTCAAATATATCGGCTCCAATTCGTCGATCATTCATCTAGACCAAGGCCTTTATGGAGAATAAAAAGAAACTAATAAGAGCTTTAGTGTGTTCGAAACCGTAATCTACTATTCGTTGCTTAACTAATCCGTATATATAATATAAATAAAAAATCTTGATTTGGCAACCAAACACATACCTTAATAGGAAAAAAACCAAAAATATTGCAATATGCCATAATTATCAAATGCTACTAGGAATAGGATTTTGTTTCTATGGGTTATTGTATATAGTAGCCTATATAAGGAAAGACAGTCTAATGAGATCAATATTATTCTTATCAATATCAAGTCTTCTCTGCTCTCATCTTATTGTGACAAGCCTAGCAATCTTGGTAAAAAAAAAAATTATACTACAATGTCGAAGAAGATGAAGAGTTGTAGTGTAGGGTCTTTAGTCGTTCTTGCAGGATTATTGTTTGTTTTCTCTTCACCTGTTGTAGGTTATGATCATGATTTTCCGAAGTGTACTATAGAAAAAAAAAAGAATTATACTACAATGTCGAAGAAGATGAGGAGTTGTAGTGTAGGGTCTTTAGTCGTTCTTGCAGGATTATTGTTTGTTTTATCTTCACCTGTTGTAGGTTATGATCATGATTTTCCGAAGTGTACTATAGAAAAGTTCTATGTTCCTGCTCTCATTAAAGCCTCTAACGATGCAACGGATCAGACTATCAATAACCATATCCTTGGATCTCAGACTCAAGATAGAAAACCATTTTTGGTGGGGAAATCGTTATAGATTGAATGTGATTTACCATGATACTTCTAACATCACTCTATATTACTACCACACAACTGGTGATCACCGTGACCGTACTCTAATGCGTATACCCATTGCGAATATATCTATTCCAAAGTTCACACAATCTCAATACTATGTGTATAAGAAACCACAGCATCATCTTGTGCAGATTCAGACTTTTAGGGTTCCTTGGGAAGAAGCTAAGATGGCAGTTTCTAATGGCCGTACTACAACGTTCGGAGTTGACGGGTTAGGTATGTGTGGGGGAATTCCTTTTGGCCTACAAGAAAACATACGGTCAAGTTGGGTGTTGATGTTACTGTCAATGATCAAGGAAATAAATCAGTACGTAATGGTTTTAGGCTCACTTCAGCTTCTAGGCGTATTATCAATAGCCCATGTAACTTTTCTGTTCTCGCTTTATCAGCAGTTTTATGTTTAATTTTACGAGGCATCGATCTGATGTCAATGTTGCACGTTCACTTTGTTTTCGCTTTATTTTATCCAAAACAAGAAAACAAAGAGACTTTCTAATCCAACGGTACAGATTAAAGACCACTGACACAAGGATTATAAGGTTCGTTGAATCTTTGCGGTAATTAAGGAATCTACTTGTCGGTGCTTAACCAACCGACCTTAACAAGAAGAAACCCTAAAATATAGTCTATATAAGGAGATCTGACCGATGAGAACGATATCATAATCTTATCAACTTTTTTCTTCTCCTCTCTCTCAAAGAAACAAGAAAAAAAAGAAGC
This sequence comes from Papaver somniferum, assembly GCF_003573695.1. Classification (NCBI taxonomy): domain Eukaryota; kingdom Viridiplantae; phylum Streptophyta; class Magnoliopsida; order Ranunculales; family Papaveraceae; genus Papaver; species Papaver somniferum. The sequence goes on along the minus strand of NW_020620492.1, from coordinate 4,224,690 downwards.
AAGAAAAAAAAAGAAACTTCTCTGTTCTTGCTTTTTTATCAAGAAACCTCAAGAAAAAAAGAGAAACCTTCTCTGTTCTTCCTTTTATCAATAAACCACAATAATGCTGTCAAAAGAAGAATGCAAGACGCTGTGTAAATGCATCACGGGATGCATCTTCGTTCTGGGAATATTAGCCATACTCTGCATGTTTGCCGTGGGTAAGTCCCCTGATCCCCCAGAATTTTCTATTCGAAGATTTTATGTTCCTAATCTAAATAAAACCTTTACTGATTTGCATTACAAGATGATTGATACCATATCAGTTGATCTAGGGTTTGAGATAAAAGATAAAACCGAAACGGATATTTACTATGATACTCTGAAAATAAGTCTTTATTACTACCTCACCAATGCTACTGCTGGAGACGACGTTCTTCTACGTATACCCGTCGGAAATATATCTTTGCATCATTTTAAACAGTCCAATATTACTAAGCATGCTTTGGATCAGACGGTTCAAACTTTTGGGATTCCTTGGAAGGAAGCTAAGATGGCAGTTTCGAATGGGGGTAATACGACGTTTCTGGTTGATTTAGTTTCGGATGTTCGGTATCGTAAACTGCATGGTTTGGTAATTACTAAGACATATAAGGTGAAGGCGTGCGTGAATGTCACTGTCAATGACCATGGAGCTAAATCAGTACCTGAATTTTTGAAGTTCACCTCAGCTTCTTGATGGGTGTTTTACTTTTTTGTAGTTCTTTTTCTAATATTTTTTTTTCATTGATGTGCTTGGCCCTTGTAAACATCTCACTGTACCAATGTAGTCGATGCAACTGTGATATTGAACATATGTTTTTGTGTTTTAATTAGCCAAACTCTGCGCAGTAAGTGATTTTCCATGCCGTCATACCTGCGCAAATTATTATTCTTGATAAGAAGAAGAGATTGCATACACAAACTGTGTAAGCTTTTGGAGTACACAAATTAGAAGAGGTCACACACAAACTGTGTAAGATCTTGGAGTACACAAATTAGAAGAGATTGCACACACAAACTGCACAACAAGCCCACGTTTCTAACGGAAGAAGAAAACTTCAAAGAGAGAAAAGCATGACTTGTGTACTGCCATTGCCGTTACATTTGCACAGTGAATAAATACAAACAAAAAGAATTTTGTTTCGAAATTAATGAAAAGGTTATACAAACAAAAAGAATTAAAACAACATTCGAACATTATTTTGCTAGTGTTGGTTCCAGAATATTTAACTTAGAAACCTCACAACTAACCAGTCACAAATAAGAACGGCATTTAATCAAGTGACATTCTCTATGAATTCCTCAGCACTATTCTGCTTAGAAGCAATGCAGTGTGGATCCTTGGTTTTTCTGTATTCCCCTACAAAGTAAGAAACGAAACCCCACAAACATAATGCAAGTGGCATCCCATTTTGACCGGATATTTCTCGTGGAAAACAATTGTTGCAGCGACCTGAGTGAATGGAAGTAAACATGCAGTAAAACTTCCAGTGAAAAGAGATGTTGTGCAGTAGATCATACCCAAAAACCCTACAAAAAAGAGTTGCGAAGTAACTGCAATTGCTACTATCAGGAAATAATATTTCTCTTGGCCCAAACCAAATTTCTTCCTTCTCTTGGAATAACCTGCAATAAGATAGAATTTAAGAATATTGTTAAACTATGACGGATTCATAGTCGATCCATTTCGGGATATGAAATGGCCTAAGAATAAAATAAATGTTTCGAAATTAAGTCTGTTCATTTAAAAAATTAAAAGATAAGACGAGATTATATATATATATATACATGATTCTTGTCTGACATCCCCATGGATCATCCAGTTATTTTTCAATATCCTAGTTATCTCTGTGACTCTATCCATATTGGATTTGTGGTACAAAATGTCAATGGATCATTCATATACGGTTTTGGGATCCACTTTCAAGCCAAGTTCCGCGTCAGCTTGATCAAGTTACACGAATTGATCATATCCGTTTCTTTTGTAAGTAAATTGTTATAGCCAATGGCTCAAACTAGCACAATCAATCAAGATATGAAAATGGAAATGAAATCTAACAAATCAAGCACAAACAAAATAGAAGGATTTATAGTGGTTCGATCAAGATGATCCACATTCACTTACAAAGACGACGAAATGATTCCACTATGATGATCAAACAAGTTTACAAGGTTTCTTCCAAATCCCCTCTCAAGAACTCTTGCCTCCTTTGTGCCTCAGACTCTCTCAAGAACTACATTAGTTTCTCTCTTTATTATAAACCCTAGACCCCTTTATATTTGACTTAGGTTTACAAAAGGGACTAATGGACTGTTGGGCCAAGTCCAAGGAGTAAGCCCAACTGAATATTACACATGTATTCAAGGCATATACAACAAATCTCCACCTTGACTTGAATACTATCACCATTCATCATTTTTCCTCATCGTCTTCGCTTAGCCCTTACAAGGGCTCTCAACACTTGTTGACACCAACCAAGTACAAGCAATGCTTGAACTTGATACCTGGAACCGGCTTTGTCAACATGTCTGCAGGGTTGTCCGCTATAGGAACCTTAAGCATAGCTATCTTCCCTTCTTCAATCATAGAAGTTCCCCATTATGCTGATTCTTCACTACTGATTGCTTCTTCATAGGTTCTTAACTCATCCCTATCTATGCCCTCACCCACTGCAAGTGTGTACGCAACCAAATCAGCAAGGACATATATATGTGGTGGTCAGATTTCCCTCCTCAATCTGTCTCTAACAAGATTTTATTGATGATCTTGTGCTTCATATTCCTGGGTCGGCTCTTGCACAATTTCCTGATCATCCTCACCAGAAAAAACAGTCTCATTGTTTCCTTGAACTTGCATCTCAAGTTCCACCTTGTCACCTAGCTCCACCTTATCACCAACACTCTCCTCAACTCTTCTATTTAGTTCTTCATTCTTTGTCTCCAACATCGATTGCTCATCAAATGTCACATCTCTACTGATAAGAAACTTGATTGATCTTTCTTCAGGATACCATAACCTGTAGCCTTTCACACCCTTTGCATACCCAAGAAATATAAACTTCTTTGCTCTAGGATCTAGCTTCCCCTCATTCACATGAGCATAGGCTGGACATCCAAACACCTTCAAGTCTTCATAATTATCATGTGAACCTGTCCAAACTTCATTTGGAGTCTTACACTTAATAGCAGTCGATGGAGATCTATTCACTAAATAAGCTGATGTGTTTGCGGCTTCGGCCCAAAACTGCCTTGGTAACCCAGCATTGGAGAGCATGCACTGTGCCTTCTCCATTATGGTTATGTTCATCCTTTCTGCAACACCATTTTGCTGTGGTGTTTTTCTGATTGTGCGGTGTCTCACAATCCCTTGCTCCTTGCAGAACTCATTGAACGCACCCCCACAAAATTCCAAACCATTGTCTGTCCTCAAGAACTTGATTTGTCTTCCGGTTTGTTTCTCAACCATAGTCTTCCATTGCTTGAACTTGAAAAAAGTTTTATCTTTGTGTTTAAGTATGAATACCCATACCTTCCTTGAGAAATCATCAATGAATATCAACATATATCTACCACCACCATGTGACCCCACCCGAGAAGGACCCCAAAGATCAGAATGAATATAATCCAAAATACCCTTGGTGTTATGAATAGTTGTACTGAACTTGACTCTACACTGCTTACCAAACACACAATGTTCGCAGAAATCAAGCTTACTAGTTTTATGACCAAAAAGAAATCCCTGCTTGCTCAAAACATCCAACCCCCTATCACTCATATGCCCTAACCGCATATGCCACAACTTGGTAGTATCGTCTTCTGAAATTGAAGAACATACATCTGCATCACCTGTAACAGTAATACCTTGCAGTGTATAAAGACCATTAACTCTTTGTACCTTTCATGATTGTAATACTTCCTCTTGAGATACGAATAACTCCACCTTCACCTTGATACTTGCAACCGTTTGAATCAAGTGTACCCAAATAAATCAATTTTCCTCTCAAATCCAGAACATGCCTAACCTTGGTTAAAGTTCTCACAATACCATCATGCATATTAATTTGAATTGTACCTATACCCACCACTTTACAAGTGACATTGTTTACCATAAGAACTTTACCACCTTCTCGAGCTTGATAAGTAGAAAACCATTCTCTATGAGGATACATATGAAAAGTACAACCCGAATCAAGAATCCACCCATTATCCGAGCTTTCGGTATAAACCGTGAGAACCGTTCCATCATCACTTTCTACTTCAACGTTTTCTGTGGTGCCTTGATTAGTATTCTTCTCAAGATTCTTTCTTTCCGGACAATCCTTCTTGAAATGCCCTTCTTGCTTACAATAAAAGCATTTGAATTCGCCCGATTTAGATTTAGACCTTGACTTTGATCTACTTCTACCTAAACCGTCCTTTTGCTTTCCTCTCCCTCTTACAAACAACCCATCTCCTGAATTATCTTTACCATTAATACCGGTCTTCTTCAATTCCTTGGAGTTCAAAGCCGCCTTAACGTCTTCCATGAAAATTGTATTCTTTTCATACATTACGGTATCAACAAAGTTATCATAACATGGTGGTAAGGAACAAAGCAAGCCTAATGCTTGGTCTTTATCTTCAATTTTGACATCAATATTTGCCAAATCCAAGAGAATTTTATTATAATCATCAATATGATCTATAATAGACATTCCTTCATGCATTCTAAGAGTATGTAATTTCTTCTTAAGATAAAGACGATTAGTCACGGATTTAGTCATGTAGCTTTTCTCCAACTTGTTCCATAGCCCGTCCGGAGTCGTTTCCGTCGCAACTTCTCTCAAGACCTCATTGCTTAAACACAACAAAATTAATCCATGTTCTGTCTCCATGAGTCCTTCCCTTTCTTCATCTGTCGATGTTGTTGCTAGAGACGTTTTCCCTTTCAAAGTTTTCACCAAACCTTGTTGTACCAAAACATCCCTCATCTTTAGCCTCCATAGATTGAAATCATTCCTTCCATCAAACTTCTCAATATCATACTTTGCCGCCATTGTAGATCGCTTCAACCCGGAGCTCTAATACCAATTTGTTCTAACCAATGGCTCAAACTAGCACAATCAATCAAGATATGAAAATGGAAATGAAATCAATCAAATCAAGCACAAACACAACACGAGGATTTATAATGGTTCGATCAAGATGATCTACATCCACTTGCAAAGACGACGAAATGATTCCACTATGATGATCAAACAAGTTTACAAGGTTTCTCACAAATCCCTTTCAAGAACTCTTGCCTACTTTGTGCCTCATACTCTCTCAAGAACTACATTAGTTTCTCTCTCTATTATAAACCCTAGACCCCTTTATATTTGACCTAGGTTTACAAAAGGGACTAATGGACTGTTGGACCAAGTCCAAGGAGTAAGCCCAACTGAATACTACACATGTATTCAAGGCATACACAACATGTCTAATGTCATCAGCGGATGTGAAAACCACAGACCTTCCAACACATTTTTCCAACACATTTGTAGAACCTCCGTTCATTAAAATGTCTGCCACATAATTGCACTCTTGATATATTTGTCTGAAGGAAACACATCAAATACATTTCCAAGACCTGAACCCTATCGACAATGAACCCTCAACCCTGCGATACGTATACACCAATTCTTGCAACCATTGCGAACATTATTGTGTTGCAAGATTGATTGCAGAGGCTTGCTGATAAAAACTAGAGCAGAGAAGACTTGATATGAGATGTGAATAATATTGTTCTCTGTTGCTACTAAAATTTGGGTTTTCTTCTTGTCAAGTCGGTGTTTGGTCGTAGGATTGGTTAAGCACCGACTAGTAGATCCCAGTTTTCATTTGTGTTAATCCGAAGTGCTAGGAGATCCGCCCACACATATCCTGTGGCAAGTTGTCATCATGTTAATCATATCTTGATCTTCCATTTTAAAAAAAGAAAGAAAAGAAAATATCTTCAGCGGTGGGAGTGTCAAATATATCTCCCTAGAAATGTTATTCTCCACGTTAATGTGTAGTGCACCTACACTAAACCATGACATTAACAAAAAAAGAAATCAGCAAAAAATTTAATTGGATAGAAATTGTTGAATTTAAACTTAATACAGTATAATTGAGTATTTGACAGACGGCAAATAAATTAATCAGGGGTGGGAAACACTAACCCGAGTAGTAAACATATATAATAGAACGCAAGCCGAATATGAGCTAATTAAAAAATATGTTGCTGACCGTGAGTCCCAAACTACGCCTTTGGGCATTGCTTCCCCTAGAAATCACTGAAGCGGACACATTCACTACAAGAAAAACCGGATTAAGCGACCAGGCACTTTAAGTTGCAAAAGCCTATATTGAGTCGCTCTAACCCTTATAGCGATTTAATGTGGCACTCGTTCTAGAGTTGGTAAAGGTGGGATTTCTATAAGTCTAGAGCAGTTAGGAAATCGCTTTAGTAATCAACCAACTATCATGTAGCGTCTCTTCCGTTAATTGCTCCACATCTAGACCGACCACCCTAGAGCAAGTAAGACACGAATCACTTAATAGCTAGACCAAGTCCCTGTGAGCAATTAAATACCTTGTCGGTATATACATCGAACAACTTGGGCTGAAGTGGGTTGTTTAAGTTTTCAAGCTACCAAATTTATTCAGATTGCTTCATCACTAGACCTGCCAACCAAGGAGCAATTAAGTATCTTCTTGATAGATACATGGAACGACTTGGCCTGAAGTGGGTCGCTTAATTTTTTAGGCAATCAAATTTCTGTATCCGAAAATGTAATTACAATATACAAATTAATACTGGACGTAATTACTAATTAAGATTCTATAATTATAAATAATCCACCTCTTAATTATAAAAACCTTCATTACATGTGGTATGTACTTCAATATTTCCACCCATGCAAAATACATTAACTTGTTACAAAAAGAAACCATCAAGTTAACGTACTGGTTTGCAATCCATCCCAAAAAAGACAAAAAAAAAACATGTCCAAAGAACAAAAAGCATACAAGTCCAAACAAAAAAATTGGACCTATATGTTTACCAAAATAAATGCACATTCAACATTCAGAGGTAAGAAAAAGAGCCGATGGAAGGCACTGGACCTGTAAGTTCACCAAAAAAAACTGCACATTCAGCATTCAGACTAATCATCCTCTCTAGAGGATTCATTCTCATGATGATCATCAGCACATCCATCCTGCAAATCATCATCATCCCCAGCATAATCATTATCATCTTCTTGCAAATCATCCCAAGTAAATCCATTATCTTCAGGTCCACGTAAATCTTGGGACTCATCTTCTATATCATCTGGCACAGGTTGCAAATCATCCCAAGCCTCATTCAAGTACTCCCTGAGATTACACTCCCTCCTTTGAAGCTTTGAGATTTCTTTGTCTTGCTTAGCAACTTTCTTCTTTTCAGAGTCCAGCTGTTCTTGGAGAGCAGCCAACTGTGCTTCGTTTTTCTCATATAAACTGAAGCGGGCAGCAACTTTCGACTTACGAGCACCCTTAGCCCCAATACGGCGTGGATCAACAACCATTGCATATATTTCCTCGGGAGTGTAATTGACTTCCCCCCGACGAACCTGCTCACTAATCAGGTTCATTTCTGCCTGTATACCCATTGTAAAAACAAGCAACTAAGTCAAAATTCAAGTTTATGTAGCTACTATGAAGAAAAGACAAAACAACACAACAGTTATAGAACTATCCTTGTCTTTTAAGCAGAACTTTCATTCAAAATGCAGTAACTATAGTTAAAAAGCAAAAGATAGATTGATCAAATACTATCCTAAAACTACACTTAAACAAGTATGGTTCTATAAGTTCTTATGTATGATCAAAGAACCCAAAATCTGCAACAAAAAAATAGTTCATAACAAATCATATTTTGACAGCATAAAAGCATGCAGACAATTAAAATATCAACAAACAAAGTATTAATGGATCTTAAACATGGAAAACTATGCGCGATCATCATATTTTATATCATAGTATCATACCAACAGTAAGAAATGCATAGTCAAAAATATAAACAAATTTGAACAACACATTGATATTATACCAACAGAAACAAATAACACATGTTGCGTATCTCGACCTTGTAGCTTGGGATGTTTAGTTCACATTTACACCAACAGTAAGTTGCAAGCATTATTAAATCTATTACTAGTGAGGAAATTTTTACCTGCCAATCTGCACATAGTTTACCAAGCTTACTAGCTTTGTGAGTTTCCGTGACCATACTGAGTGGATCAATCGGGAGATTTTTGCGCGCCTAATTAAATTGAACTTGTAAGCTTACCACAATTTAAAATTTATTAAGACATGAAGAACAGGGATAAGACATCAATGAACAATTTAAGGCTTACCCTATCATACTCTTTTCTGGCGAAACTCTGTGTACCATTGGTATGGTTCAGAGCTAGTGCCTTTCGCGCAGCCCTTGCTTTTTCGGACGCAGCCTACCATTAAATATAAAAAATAAAAATGATAAGCACTACCGAATTCACCAATAATATAGATTTTTTTTGTTTCTTATGATAGATAAACCATAATCGGTTTTATGAGCTCATAGCTGGACACCACTCCATGTTAAAAAGTCAAATCATCAAAGTACATTGCAAAGGGTAAGACCAGAAAAATTATATACCTTAAATTTTACATCAGTGTTAAAGAAGTCACACATATGAGCCCAATCATCAACATTGCGGATTCTTGGGGATGGATTTCGCAGGGCTTCCTCATGACTATCAAACGATCAGTAGTGCGATGCTAACTCAGATCGATATCTAACATAAGCCAGTCTCATCTGTGTTCTTATAGCCTCCTCAGCATTTTCATCATCAGGTACTAAGATATAGTAATCCTAGGAGAAAACTAATTTGTTAAACAATGACCAATGTTTAAAAAACTCAACGAAACTACAAAAAAAATAGAAAAGGTGAATTAAGTATTACCCTGACAAGTTTAGATACTCTTGATATCTTTTCTTCAGGCATGTTTCTAAACAAACGGACAGTCAAAGGGAAGTTGTCACCTTGGCGCACCCACATTCCTATCGCGAGAATACACTCAAGGCTGAATGTACCCACCCAGCTCTTTTCAAAAATTTCTACTTTCAGTTTATCCAAATCAGTATCTCTAATAGCAACTTTAAGAAGAGTGGTGATACCCCTAGTAGTCTCTGTGTAAGAAAGGACAGCAACCAACAAAATAAGTTATTAAGATAACCATGTTAACTATCAACTATGGCAGAAATAGATAATAACAGGTAAAAGACTTCACTTATAGCCGGTGGATTGGCAGAGTTAGATGCCAAAGGAGAATTCGAAGCCTCATGCGAAAAACCTCGACGGCTTAACTCTGGTGATATATCTTCATTATCATCTAACTGATTTTGTTGTCGACGAGACAATCGAGGACTTCTACGAGGTGTTGAATCATGTTCATCACGAGCCAACAAAGTATGCCGTAGAGGGCTCCTACGAGGTGCTGAATCACGTTCATTACGAGCCAACTGAGTTTGTCGTCGAGGAGACGCCCGTGGACAGCTGCGCTGCACAGATGTCGGATGACAAGCTGAAGTAGATCGTTGCCTACTGCAATCTCCAAATTCAACACGCTGTGGAAGAGATAACTTCCTAGAAGTAGAAAGTTGCCTGTGGTCATCTTCAACGTCATTATGTGGTGGAACATATGATTGCTGCTTTTCTGCATCGTCCAACAATAATGATCGCTTTTCTTGAATCAAACTTTGGGGCCTTTGACGACTGGCTGCTTCTAATACTGTATCCATCACGGACTGTCTTCTGTTTAACGGCCTTTCAGGAGTTGTTAGTGCTGCAGCAGGTCTCTTTCTGGACTTTGATACATTTAAAGATGTACCACCTATCTCTTCAGTAAACAATACACGAAACAATTAGATATGAGACAATGAACAAAATAAGGGAGAAACTATGAGAAGGGGAAGGAATATCATTACCGTTTAAAGATCGCATATTAACTGGTGACCCTTCTCTTGTCGAAGGAGAAGAAGAGTACTGCGGAGTGGTCATGGGATCCCCGCGGGGAAGTTGTTTTACACGACCACCTCTACTTCTAGCCATTTCTGAAAAAAATTTATCAGGAAAACAAAATCAATCACTGAACAAGATAAACAGCACAAGGTTACCAACACCCAAAACCACAACAAGGCTATAATGAACTTCACCAAAAAAAAATACATAAAAATATGACTATTTACAACTACTAAATTACATCAAAACAAGAAAATAATGATTAGCAGAAAATATTAAGTAAACATACATCAAATCTCTTTACCCTAAACAAAGTTTAAAGGGTTTTTCTTAATCTTAGAAAAAAAGATCTATTAAAAAAAAACATCTGAGAAAAAAGAGATCTTTAAAAAGGAAGACTGTTAAAGGACAAACTTATAGAGAAACCAAAAAAAATTACATCTGGCATGGAAGATTCCATCGCAACCACTTTAAAAAAGAAAGAATTTTACGGGATAAAGTTACAGAGAAACAAATTCTTTTTTACAGGGCATGAAAGATTGCATCCCAACCAAAAACGATTTTAAAAGAGAATCAAACAAAGCTTAAAGTGGTGAAAAAACAAAATCAAAAGAGAGAAAAAAATTAATTTTAATGAATCCCCATATTGAACCCTAGAAACTGCATCTAAAAACTTAAAATAAAAACACAATCAAATCCCTAAGCTACTTTAATCAAAAATTAAAGTAGCAAAAAGACAACATGGAAGACAAATAGAAAGCTTAAACATTGATGAATCTTAAAATTAAACCTTAAAAACTGGATCTAAATCTTAAATAAAAGACTTGCATGCTCTCAAAGAAAACCCTAAGATTAAAATCAAAGTAATATCCTAAGATTAAAATCAAAGTAATAGATAATTTACCCAAGATTATAGTGTCATAAGGATTTTCAGAAATCCTAAAGATCTTCCTAAACCGCCGCTACTGGACTTGAAAGGAGAGGTTTTTCGGAAGAATGAAGAATTAAAACCCTATGCTTTAGTATCATAAGGGCCCCTGCGGGTGGAAACCTCCTTTCATCACAGTTTTTTTTTTTCCCTGGGGCGAACAATGTATAATTTTTTTTATTTCATTTTATTTAAGAAAAAACAAGGAAACGAGTGAGTTGTTGGCTGAAAAAATTCCAGTTACACGAACCAAATGTTATTTGGTCAGTGAGTGAGATGATGGAGGGAAAGTTTCCCGCTAGACGAAACTTAACAAATTTCGAACCAAATATTATTTGGTCTGTGAGTGAGATGATGGAGGGAAAGTTTGCCGCTCCCTAAATTACCAAAATTCGAACCTATTATATACGGTAGGCATTAGAGATGTGGTTGATCCACCGATTGTGGTCAAGTGGACTCCGTCAAACCGTGTTACTACTCAACATATAAGATGGATTAAATTGTTCTTATCTAAATGTGTAATCATACTTAATTAAGAAAGGACACGTACTGTCCTAGGTGTCAAGTAAATGAACAATAGTTTCCATACTTTAGAAACTATATATATGAATCTATAGTCTTGTAACCATTAAGGACGTGAAAAAATGAAATAAAATTTCCACTTTTGTTCCCTTAATTTCCTTGTGTACTTCTACTGATTTTGTATAGTTCCCTGTGTACTTTCAATAGTTGTTTCTTCAAGTACTTGAGCTATGCACGAATCAATACACACTAAAAGAACCAACTTAATTTGGTTCTGTGAGTAAGATGGGGCAATTTTCCGCCCTGCAAATTTATTATGATTTGAACAAAATACATTTTTCCATGTGAGTCACATTTTGAAGGAGAATTTAGAACATTACAATAATACATTTTGTAAACAATTCCCTATTGTCAAAATGTGTGCATAAATTGGTTAAATGTGCAAAAATGCGTGTCGGCAAAAAAGTGGGCACAAATCGGATTTTACAATGTGAAATATTTATTGCACTCATTTCTGATAAGAGTGATATGGTCATTTCCAAAATCTGTAAGAACAACCACAGTCATCGACTATAACTAAAAATTTGGTCGAAAACCCAGACGCTACAGAGAGGAGTATCAATCAAATACCAGAGTATAACCAAAAACCAAACTATATTTGGTCGATAGTTTGGTTTTGGTCGGGCGTAATTTAAGACTACGCCCGACATCAGGCGCAAATATTAGTTGCGTTTCGAGCGAGGCGTAATTTTAATTTGCGCTTGGTAGTCAGGCGCAAAATAAGCTAGCTCGTATGTTTCAAACGTAACTTTAATCTACACCCGATAGGACGTAGTTTACATTTGCGCCTGATATCGGGCGGTATGCAATTTCATGCAACCAGGCGGTATGTTTCAATTGCGCCTCAATTGCGCCTCAAGTTACGCCTCTCCATCGGCGGTTTTTATATATTATGCCCCACACCAAACGCAATTTTAGGCTCCGCCCGACATCAGGCGTAAATTAAAGTTACGTCCCACCCCACCCAAGCGCATTTTATACCTATGCCCCATATCAGACGAACTCTTATACCTCGCTCCACCAAATTTACTCCAGCAGCGTAACTTCTCACCACGGACTAAAAGCATTCTTTTAGTTTTCATCTGGAATTTAGTCTTTATTAATATCTTTATAATAAAAATAAAACGAAAATTTCAAAACAAATTAATTTACAAATATATTAAGTGATTTTTTTATTTTTTTATTAGTTAACAGTATTATTAGAATAAACTAGTTGAAAGCCTAACAAGCTAAGCTCCAACAGCGCACTACGTACTACATTAATTGAACAAGTTGTCGTGCTAGCCTACAAGCGAGTCTCGTAAGAACGATGAATCACACCATTTACCGGTAAGATTCCATGGGAATATTCTCAGAAACCTTAAACATACACCAATTCGTCAACTTCGAGAAAGAAACTGGCTCCGAGATCGAAACTTAACCATATTTATCTAACACTTCTAGATCAAATATGATTATCAGTCAATCATGAAAGATAATCAGATGAATCTAATTGTGTCTCCAACTTTGCATTAAGCCATGGTTTGCAAACTTTCCATTCCTTAGATCAAAAATGTTTTAGTTCATGAGTATGAGAATCATACAATACCGGAGACAAACTCAGGTGCGAAATTTAATTCAGTTGCATTCAATTCAGTTGCATTCAATTCAGGTGCAAAATCTTTTTATTTTTCAAACTGGGATGTTCAAATCTAACAAATTTCATCTTCAGTTCATCCGAGTGAAAAACTATATTCCAACTCTAATAATCTTTGAACCTGGGATGTTTAACTCTGATAAATCTCTACCATCGAAAAGTGATGCATGTGACAAGGCATCCATCGAAAAGAAGTTTTCTCTCACCGGGATCTGTTATTTTACTAACCTCAATTTTTGATGTTAAATCCGTAGTTTTTTCGAAACAAGAAGAAACAAGATCAAATTCTTCAATCCATGCAAAAGCAAACCAGTTTTGTAGAAGAACGAAGCAGCTTTAAAGGGAAAATATTTGCGCCTGATGTCGGACGTAGTCTTAAATTACGCCCGACCAAAACCAAACTATCGATCAAATATGGTCTGGTTTTTGGATATAGTTTGGTATTTTGGGGGAAACACAATCTATATGAGCTTATCTGTAGCCATTAGATCAAAGTTTAGACAATCCCATTGGTTTAAAAAGTGCATACGGATTGAGAAATTTAGTTAAACCAAACACAACTTCAAACCGTTAGATTGGCCATGATTTGATTTCTTTAAATTTGGTTCGTTGGATTAGAAATAATTACCATAAAACCATTGTAACACACAATCTCTATGCGTTTTTTCCTCCTCTTTTGATTTCTTCGACTTTCTTCTAACTGTCGAGAGGAAAAAGAAAAACCCTTGGATCTCCTCTTCTATCCTCTCTTAGATTGTTTCTCCAGCACAAACACTTTTAATCTTAAGATCCATCTTCTTATTTTCACAATCTCAAGATTCCAGTGAAGATATCGATCTCCACGAAGACGAGATTTAGGGCAGCAAGATCGAAATGAAGAAGTTCTATTCCTGATTAGTTCGTATTTAGCTGTAGTAGAACAAAATTTTGTACGGTAAGAACCCCAATTTTGTTTGGTTTTACCTTAATTTTGCATTTGACACTTCAAACTTATAGATTCAAGCTTAGACATTCTGTAAAAAATAACCCTAGATTTGTTTCTCGTCGGTGATATTTAGGTGTTTCAATTTGATCTGTTTCCAAGTTAAATTCTATTGCTTTCTTCATATTTCTTGTTTCATTTGCAATTTATTTAGCTATATTTTCATACATTCGTAAGGGCATTGTTAATTGTGTTTATTCGTAGTTCAATATTATCCATGTAGTTTTTGTAACTTACATCAGTTTCGGCATTTCAACTTAATTATGCGTGTTTAGTACAGATATTATAGCATCGATGGATAAGAGTTGGATTAAAATGCATAGGAATGAGGAGGCGTTCCGCAAGGGAGTCAAAAGCTTCCTAGACTTTGCGTTTGAGCGTATACAACCTGGGATGGAGTCAATTCGTTGTCCTTGTGTTTACTGCAATAACAATTGCTATTTTTCTCGAGATGAAGTGCATCTACATATATTGCGTCATGGGTTCACGAAAGGATATACTAATTGGATATACCATGGGGAGGCAGAGGGAAGGGAACCTTTGGGTACTGCTAGAATAATTGAAGATGACTTGCCGGAAAACGACGATTGGGATGAGTTGCTAGGTGTTATTGGAGAATCTTCAAACTCCGATCCTGCTAATTTTTACCGGTTGTTGGAGGAGTCCGAGCAACCCCTTTATCCTGATTGTAAGAATTATTCAAGGTTATCCTTTACTGTGCACTTACTTCGTATTAAGACCCGTGGTGGATTGGCTAACAAATGGTTCGACGAGCTGTTGAGTCTTCTGATCAAGGCATTTCCAATTGCCCTAATACCGAAGAACTGTTATGAGGCTCTAAAATCCATAAGGGACTTGGGTCTTACCTATCAGAAGATCGATGCTTGCCCAAATGATTTCATATTGTTTCGGAAAGACTATTCTCTATTGGATAAGTGCCCGGTCTGTCATGCTTGTAGATGGAA
Organism: Papaver somniferum; assembly: GCF_003573695.1. Lineage (NCBI taxonomy): Eukaryota > Viridiplantae > Streptophyta > Magnoliopsida > Ranunculales > Papaveraceae > Papaver > Papaver somniferum. The sequence continues at coordinate 4,209,527 of NW_020620492.1, read as the reverse complement.
AAATGATGGGTCATTGGGAGGCAATGAATTAGATATTAGTGCAAAAACAAAACCTAAGAAGAAAGTTGTTGAAAAGATAGTACGATATTTTTCTTTAAAGGCAAGAATTCAGAGGTGGTTTATGTGTCCTAAGACCGCTCCTCACATGATATGGCATAAAGAACGTATTGATGATGGACTTTTGAGGCACCCGACAGATTCTCAGAACTGGAAGAGCTTTGATGAGATGCACCCCACATTTGCAGCCGAGCCTCGTAATCTGAGACTTACATTAGCTACCAATGGGATGAATCCTTTTGGAAATATGACGAATCCTCATAGCACATGGCCAGTTGTTCTAATCAACAACAACATACCACCATGGATGTGTACGAAAGATTCTAATTTCATTTTGTCTATGATAATTTCAGGACCCAAATCACCAGGAAATGATATTGATGTGTATCTGCAATTATTAATAGAGGAATTGAAGGATTTATGGGAGCGCGGTATTCGAATTTTTGATGCTTCAAAGAAAGAGTTCTTTCTATGTCGTGCAGCACTATTAGGTACTATTAGCGATTTCCCTGCCCTAGCCATGCTTTCTGGATGGAGTACCAAGGGAAAATATGCATGTCCATGCTGCAATAATGACCCATGTTCACTTCGATTAAGCAATGGAGGTAAAAACTGAACTATTACTTTTTTTGGATTACTTTCCTTTTATGCCCAACTCTTATCATTTTGTCCAAATTTTATTTGTAGGTAAGTGGTGTTACATGTCCCACCGCCGCTTTTTGCCAATGGATCATAAATGGCGCGGTCACAAGGCAGCCTTCAATGGAGAAAAGGAGAAACGACCACCACCAAAGATATTAAATGGGGCCGAAATACTTGAGCAGTTGGATCATCTAGAGCAAGTTGAGTTTGGTAAGAACGCCAATCAACAAAGTCTAGTAGAAAAGATACCCTTTGATCACAATTGGAAGAAAATTAGCATTTTCCAGCTGGAATTACCCTACGTGAGCACGATTTTATTGTTCCACAGTCTAGATGTGATGCATATCGAAAAGAATGTTTGTGATATCGTGATGGGGACTATATTGAAGGTCAATGGGAAGACAAAAGATAACATAAAAGCTCGATTGGACCTACAGGGGATGGGTATACGGAAGGACTTATGGGCGACGAGAACAGGGGATAAGTATAGGGTGCCAAACGCTTCATATGTGATGTTGAACAAGGAGAAGGATTCATTTTGTAAACTTTTGAAGGAAATTAAGGTTCCTGACGGGTACGCATCAAACATTTCTCGATGTGTGAATCTTAAAGAGCGGAGGCTTATTGGTCTAAAGAGTCATGATTGCCATGTTCTATTGGAACATTTGTTACCTATAGCAATTCGTGGAAATTTGCCAGATGATGTGTGTGAAGCAGTGACTGAGTTATGTATGTTTTTCAAAGTTCTGTGTGCTACTGTCCTTAATATGGCTGACTTAGACAAACTGCAAGACAGTATTGCAATCACATTGTGCAAGTTAGAAAGGATATTCCCACCATCTTTTTTTGTTGTGATGATGCACTTGCCCATTCATCTAGTAGAACAAGCAAAGGTTGGTGGTCCGGTGCAGTATCGTTGGATGTATCCAGTTGAGAGGTACGAATATATATATCAATGTCATTTTACTTGGAAATTTTACCTTTTCTGTGATCTGATGGTATTGGTAAAGATTTTTTATTACGGTTAATGTATATATATACACACTATTAAGATACTTTGGAATTTATTAATGTATGCTATTTGGAATATACTATCGAACATGTAAATAGCTTGTGAATGGTTGTTACTTTAGTCAGGATCATATACGATTTGTCTAAGTGATATCACAGATTTTAGCTATGGATGAATTTCCAAATGAGGCTTTATATATGTCATAGTTACCCTGATATCAAAGATTGATTGATTTTCACTTGTTCATTTTGGTTACTGTCAATTTAGTTGAACTTTGTTTATCCTATGTATCAGGTACTTTCGGAAGTTAAAGTGTTATGTGCGGAATAAAGCTCATCCCGAGGGCTCGATGGCGAAAGGGCAAATAATAGAAGAATCCCTCGTATTAATTGAGCGCCATATGAATAGTGTAGTTACGAAGTTTAATCAACTTGGTAGAAACGAGGATAACACTCGATTTGAATCAACAGATAATAAGTTTTTTGTTTTCAGACAATCCGGTGAATTTCAAGGTAAGAAACGTGTGGCCTCGTTTTCAGAGGAAGAGTTCCAACAAATGAAAATGGCCGTTCTCAAGAATTGTGATGACGTGCACCAATATGAGGAGTACGTGTTCTCTACTTGCTATTTCTCCTTATGTACAGTGAATAATGCTAGAATGTGACATTGTTTTCGTGCACATGTAATTTGAATGATTTTCTTATGGCAATATACAGTGAACACAAAGATATGCTTGAAGGAACTAGCCACGCACATAGAAAACACACCCAAGAATTTCCTAGCTGGTTTGAACGTAAAGTTAGTCTCAATTCCAGACTATTAACATGCATGTTTTGTTCGCCGCAAAGGCTTCTTATGATTTTTGACTTCGGTGGGATTTTTTCTATAACAAACATATTTACCAACAGCACAAAGACACCGGTCAGGTGAGTGAAGAACTATTATCATTGGCCGGAGGTCCTTGTCGTGAAGCTCTGTCTTTCAACATTTACACGGTCAACGGGTACCGCTTTCAGACAAAACTTTGGGAGCAGGGAAGAATGACACAAAACGCTGGAGTATGTGTAACTATCGAGAAGGATTATTTTGGAGTGCTAACTGATATTATAGAGTTGAGGTATGTGGGTGGATTCCGTGTTGTTCTTTTCAAATGTGATTGGAGGGATGTAGATAGTGATAGGGGATGCAGGAAAGATAGACATGGAGTTGTTACTGCTGTTAATAAAACCGTAAGTTGTTGGAAGGATGACCCTTATGTGTTACCATCTCAAGTATCCCAAGTTATGTATGTGAATGAAGGAGAGGAGTCCCAATGGCATACGGTGATAAAACTAAAACCTCGGAACTGTTATGATATGCCGGTGCGTGATATTAATCCGGAGTTGAGTCCTAGTGAAGCAGCACAGGATTTGTACTCGGCTTTTTCTATGGAAGATGTACAACGTGAACCGCATCAGGATGATGATGACAATTTTGTTTGGGGTAGGTGTGATGTTCCGGAAGAAACCGTCACTTATGTTGCGCCAGAACAAGGTCGAGGGAAAGCTGTCGATGAAGATGATGCTGATATAGAAAGTGTTTATACTACTAGCGATGACGATGATTTGCTCGAATTTGAAGATTCTGACAACGAGATGAACTTGGATTAATTTTAGTTTGTTTCCTTTCATACTGCGGTGAAACTGTAAAAGAAGCTTTTTAGCTTTGTAAAAGAAATTGGTATCTTTTTTTTAATGAACAAAAGAAGACTGATATCGTTAAAATCACGCAGACAATATTACTTTTACTTCTTTAATATGATGAAAAGAGAATTCCATTTGAAAAATGCTCATTACATTGGACCCATTTTCAAATCAATATCTGAGAAAGGAACAAGAAATTTAACAAACCCATCCTATTGCATTCATTTATGCGTCCATTACAGAATTTACTGGCACTATTCACTGGCCGGAGATCTGAATTGTGGATAATTGTTTACACCGATGAGTGTTGATTGATCACGTTTCTCATTCGATCAGTTGTTTTAATTGGGGGTTTTTCTTTCTTAATAATCTGCAAAACAAGACAATTCAACTAAATGAAGCTAATTTTAAAGAAAAAGTCATTTAATCACGGGTATGGGTAATCATGGAAAATCAAAATTGAAAATTGATCAACATCGCTTACTACTGCTAATCGTGGAAGACTCCTTTTCATTACAACTCCAGTTTGTGATTTTTCCGTAACCCTTCTAGTCGATGTTGGAGTTTCCATTGACAAAGAGAAGTTTTAATTTTGAATTTGGCCATTCATGTTTTACATCAATTGCTTCGGGCTTGAAGAAAAAGTGAAATTATTTCGAGATTTTGGTAACACATTGTTGGATAAATATTAAAATCTCATATAATCTCTCTAATGAACGGGTGGTGGCTAAACTTAGTCGCTCATATAGGTTTGACCAACCAAATACTTATTGAATCGCTGGTCATCCAAGCTCGAAGTAAATAGCTACCAAACCTACAACGGCGGTTGCTCTATTCTTACCGGGAAAAGCATTTGACCGACTAAACTACTCTATGTGGTCGCTCAAATTAGTGGATATATATTAGTACCGAGTCGCTAGTTTGATGGTCGCAAGTTTAGTAGCTTTATCCTTAAACCGACCAAAATTTTGGGTGCTCGCTAACATTTTAGTTGCTTAAGCCATGTTTTCTTGTAGTGATTTTTCTCACTAACTTCTCAAACAAAATATAAAATTTATTAAGAATCTATAAATATATCATTTTTCGAAGATGAATAACCATTCATATGATAGTAATATAAATTATGATGTAATGCTATTCATCTAAAATCATATGTTGCAGCACCCAATGGTTATGGCATAAACTCCTATCAGTGCCATGATAACTTATGTAGCAAGAAGTCTATTGCAACACCTAATCTTTATTGCTGCAATAAGAGATTATACATTTTTTCTACAATCTTTTTATATTGTTGTTACAGTTGTGTGGTAAAAGTTTCATTTTGTAACAGTAAATTATAACTTTTAGCTGTAGTAGAAAAGTATTGTGACTAGAACTTTGTTTTTGCAACACCTATATTGTGGCAATATATAGTGTAGGTAATTTTCTTGTAGTTACTTATAATTGTTTTGAAAATTTATTTAGTTATTCGTTGCGCAAATATATTACTTGAGATACATTCTTGGTGGGAAAAAGAAAAGAAGAAAAATAAGTAAAATTGACTAATGTGGTTTTGATGTTAATCTAAAACCAAATCCCGTGGAAGGTAGCTTAATTTGTATCAAACATGCTAGCTTACAGTGGCCATATGCATGACCGTGCCAGACAGCACAGCACAACCCTAATCCAAATAACCACATGGTAACCAAATCTTGACGATAATGGTGCCTTAATAGAATACACCTTAATGGTGCTTTTTTAACTCTTTAAACAGCTAAGAGGTATAATACACTTTAATGGTGTTTTTTCTAGCTCTTTAAACAGCTAGGAGATAGAATACATTTTACCTACTATAGGGTTATTTTACATACTTGTATTAGACATTTAGCGGATGTGGTTAAAGAATCTTTTATCTTGCTTGGTCCAGATGAACATGTAGTGGTGTTAGTAACTAGTGCTCTAGCATTAAGGAATTGTTGGATCAGTTTAACGTGGAACTAGGAGATTTATCTGTAACAGGTTAGTAGAAAATGTTTTATGTTATTGAGAACAACCACAAAGCAATCTGATTACTTAAAATAGTTTTTATCAACCTAATTGTTCATGAGGAAGTTGCGTAAGATCTCTCTCTCTTTCGCTCCTCTCCTCCCTTTATGATGGAGATCTGACATTATTTACCCTTATTTCACATGAGCATATCTCTTTTTTAAGAAGAACATCAAAAGGTCTTAGATTTAATTCCTAATGTGTTCCTTTCTCAGTTTTTCTACCCTTAAAAGAAGAATTTGGTATAGTCGTATCTCGATATTTTTCTTCTTGTTTTACATGATATGTTTCTTTGTAATTAGTTTTTGTATCTTTCTTTGTAATTAGTTTTTGAGTTTTTTATGGTATGATGTGCTTGCCCTTGTAGACCACCATGTAACCACTCTGTTAGTATAAATGAATTGGTTAGTTTGAAATATAAAAAACATTACAAAAAATTAAATACATATAAGTTAACAATTTTCATAATTTTCTTCCCTGTATGCGAGGTTGTAATCTATCAATACTAACAAATTGCAATTTTAATTTCTTAACCGGTAAAAAAATCAGTATTGTCGAGTTTTGAACTCAGGTAATGGATATCATCAGCTATTAATTTTACCACGATATTAAATTGCCATATATAGTGAGGACCATTATTGTGGGGGATGCACTATGTTAAGGAGTAGAGATAGCATAATCGCGGCAACATGTCACCGGCTATTTACATCTTAAAGCTCTCTCGTCTCTGCTCTCTTGTGCCATGTAGAAAAATCTAATCTTTAGTGTTATGTCGAGAAATTCGAATTCCCACTTGCTAAGTACGATTTAGTTAATTAAAGAATTATGAAAACGTTTTTATCTTATTTTATTTAATTTCAGTGACCTTTTGGCGGCTATTATTGTAGTAGTAAAATACCACACACTCATCAAGTGTGCGAAATAATGATAATCAAGCCTGAGCGAAGGAACCCGCGTACAGTTAATCCATAATGACGCATCAGATGACGTCACAGTAGTCACGAGTAAAGTGTGAAGAGCTGTGCGATAGTTAGAACGCGTGCTAGAAGAGTCAATGTAAGCGTGCGTTAATGACGCACACCAGATCCGAAGATAAGGGTTTTATTAGCTGTCATCCACTATGTAAAATCCTATATAAGGGAACGAGGGATCATGTATAGGGAGAGATCTTTTTGAGAGTTTAGACAAGAAGTTTAGGAGAGAGAAAGATTATTTGTAGAGCAAGTTAGGGTTTTCTCATTACTTTGTATCTAATTTGAAGATCTTAATGAATATTCTTGTGATTCTTATGATGATTACTTAGATTGTTCTATATATTACTCTAAGGGTGTGGTTGTAGGATTTCCTGCAACTACATTTTGGCGCTAGAAACAGCTTCAGATGATATACCTTGGTGTTGAATTTTTTACAATTTTTGAAGTTTAGATCTAAAAAAAATTCAGTTAAAAGTTTCAATCTCAGAAAAATAGTTTCCAGTGTTCGAATTTTAAATTCTTTGAGAAGATGCAGATGAAACAAGAAACATCAATGGAGGAAATAAGGATTGTTAGAATACAAGGGGGGGGGGGGAGTTGTATATAATGTAATTAAATAACTAAAACAAGTATCTCTGATGCAGATTTTCACGCAGGAATAACAGGAAGGCTATACAAACGTGATTATGAAGGAAAGAAGGTCATGACGGTGGATAGAATATCTCCGTTAAAGGAATGGGAAAAAAGGGAGATAACGTTCGGAGCGAATGAAATCGCGGAAGAAAATCTAAGACGAAAGGATCCATTGGTGATTACAATAAATGTAGAAAGAAAAGTAATAAAGGAGTGAAAGAACCAGAAGAATGGGTGATAGACAGAACCTTGGTAGATACAGGTAGTTCAATAGATGTTTTATTCTATCGAGCGTTCAAAGTTATGGATACAAGGATAAGGACATGACGATTTCAACTTATAATATTCATGGATTTAATAGGACAACAACAAAACCAAAAGGAGACATAATAATGCGAATTTTGTTGGGAGAAATAGAAACGCAAATAACATTATGCGTAGTTGATATAGAATCGCCATACAACATTTTTTGGGTACGACCATGGGTGCATGCGATAAAAGTTGTAGCGTCAACACTACACCAATGCGTACGATTCCCAATTCCAAGCGGAATAGGCGAAATTCGAGGAGATACTATGAGTGCGAAAGTCTCCAACCAGGTAGATGTGAGAAACTATGAAGGACGTGCAAAGAAGCGAAAAGATCGTTGGAGAAAAGCAAAAGAGTTAAAGAAGGAGGGAGAATTCAGAATATACATGATCAGAGTGGAAGAAGGAAGGGGAATACCAAGCGAAATACCAGAAGAAGAAGGAGAACCAATTCAAGAAATAAAACAACCAACACCAATAGGAGAGCCAAGAGAGAATTTCACTGCAGCAGAGCCGACGAAGGAAGTAAATGTTGGAACAGAAGAAGAACCAAAGATATTAAAAATTGGAACAAAAATGGGTAAAGAATAGGATAGAACAATCAACATCTTGCGAGAATATAAGGACATTTTCGCATGGGGCATCGAAGAGATGCAAGGAATATATCCTTCTGTTGCATGTCACAAATTGGATATCAAGAAGAATGCACGGCCATTTAAGCAAAGAATAAGGAAGATAGCGACCACATACCATCCTCAATAGAAGCAGAGTTACAAAATATGCTTGAGGCAGGAATTATAAGACCGACAAAGTATCCAGAATGGATAGAAAATATGGTGGTGGTGCCAAAGAAGAATAAGGGGATAAGGATTTTCATATACTTCAGTGATTTAAACAAGGCATGTCCAAAGGACAGCTTTCCATTACCAGATATCCCACAAATGGTAGAAGCGGCATCAGGAAATAATAGACTCTCATTGATGGACGGATATAAAGGTTACAATCAAATTTCTTTGGCTGGGGAAGATCAAGAACATACTTCCTTTTTCGCGACCAGAGGATTATATTGTCATACAAAACTGCCTTTTGGATGTAAAATATGCAGGAGCGACATACCAAAGAATGGTAGAAAAAGTGTTTGCAAAATGGATACATACGGCATCATAGGTCTATGTCAATGATATGTTGGTAAGGAAGCTGAAGATAATGTTGATAACTTGAGAGAAATATTTGAATAGATGCGGCAATTCAATATCAAAGTAAATCCAGAAAAATGCGTTTTCGGAGTCACTAGTACAAACAGACCCTTTTGCCACGCCAAATTGGCGTGTCCATAGGGGTTTTGACACGCCAATTTGGTTTGGACTTGGCGTGGCTTCTACTTGCGTGGTTTTAGGTAAAATGGCATGGTTTTAGGTAGCTTATAGCCACGCCTTCCATGCGTGTCTATTTCTACATGAAATAGACACGCCAGAGCCATATAGGCGTTGTTATTTAGTGTCCCAAAAGCTTAAGTACTGGTACTCTATAGACAGACGATTTATTGTCTTGGACTGCCTATTTGGTTTACTATAGACACGCAAATTTATTTTGGTGTGGCTATTTGATTCACTATAGACACGCAAATTTCTTTTTGGTGTGGCTATTTGGTTCACTTTAGACACGCAAATTGCATTTTGGCGTAGCCATTGGTTATCCGATAGACACGCCATATAGGTTTAACCTGGTTATATGTTATGTTTTAGCCAAGCCAATTTCACTTACCTTCATCCAGTGGTTGTATTAGGAACCGTTGAATACCATCCACATGTAACGCTGTGAGCCGTTCATTGGATATCATATAGACATGCCCCATAGAGCGTGGCTAAATGTGATATTTAGCCACGCCAATTTCCAATTACCTTGATCCACGTGGCCGTATTAGGAATCGTTGGATCTCATTTAAGATGATGCAATATTGACCGTTGAATTATATGCATCCTTCACTAAAGCTGCACATGGTACGGGACGGTACGGGTTTTTGCCTAGCTCAGTACCTGTAACTCCCTATGACCGGTACCTTACCTGTATACTTGTACCTGTACCTGCACCTATGAAGTACGGGACGAAACCTGTACCTGTTTAACTCGGTATGGGACGGGACGGTACCGGTTCTTTATCTGTAGAAGAGAAGCCCTTACAGAGAAAATAAAAATCTAGGTTTTTTCATACGATTTTAGAGAGAAAAGAGGAAGCATCTCTCATGAATCAATTCGAGAATGAAATGAGGAGATTTTGAGCAAATTCCAGTTGCAGAAAGGAGATCTGATGTTGTTGATAATCAGAGATGGGGTTGTAGCTGAAATTCGAGTTTGAAATTTGATGGGTTTCTGTGGGTGAATTTATGAAGGATAAATGGAAGAATTGATGAGGATTAATGGCAATTTAGGGTTTGCACAAGATAGCAGTGATGGGGGGTTTGATGAATTTAGTTCAAAGATCAAGTAGATGAAGAAATCACGAATATGTGATGAAAATTGAAATGAAAGGTGTACCTTCTTTTTGCAGGGAAACCATTTAACCACAATGCACAACTGACTCACAATCAAGTAGCTAAACACATATCTCATTCTATAAGGTTCTCTAAAATAGACACTAACGTCCGTGACTCATATAGCGGATAACATATTCGTCTCTATCTCAAACAAGATACATATATAAAACTGGTTTGTGTAAAAACATATCCAATGAGTTAATAAAGCAAACAAGCCAACCAACCAACCTTTTGCTCCAAGATGGTTTGATTTGATGGCCAACTAATTTCAGCATCACCAACATCTTTTAAGTTTTTAACCCAGGTTTTCCAAAGGGTAATTTGATGGTTTCATTTAGTACTTCATTAACCCGGACGCCATAGCATGTAGCTGAACCCGTCACTCCTGCCTTCATTTTATAGAGTATCTTCTTTGTAGAGTAAGCTCTACCAAAGGCAACAATATTGTCCTTTTCTCCAGACCAAAGTTTGCATCTTATGCCCTGCAGAAACACAAGGCGCATGAGAGATAGTGAATGGAAGATTAAAAATTTAAATGCGTTGGAAAACCAAACATCAATGGTAACTTTTTCAGATGCCACATTCTAAGATTCCCGAGTGGATGGAGGAGACGGAGACTTCTTTTTTGATACTAAAGACACTGGGGATTCAGTAGAAACGGTCGGCATTTTAGTACAAGGAGAGTCCCGCTTCGCAGACCCTTTGATGCTTTCAGATGACTTTTGCGGACCGGATTTCCCATGTTTTTTTGGAAGTTGCTTAACTGATTATGGACCTATGTTATTCTTAGATCGATTGGAGTCGTTGTTAGGTCCTGCATCCTGTGACTGTAGTTGAACACATTGTTTGAAAAAATCAGATATTGTCTGCTAGTTTTTTGAAAAATATTAAACAATCTAATCAAAACTCAGTTCACTTACCTCTCCTCCAGACTTGCTGATACTGTTGCCCACAATTTTAGCAATGTCGTGACCTTGAGATAACAAGTTATTTGTTAATCTCTGATACGCATTTTTAGTAGACTTTAATTCTTTCTCCTTAGCTTTCATCTTTTCATGCAGTTCATCATTCTCTTTCAAGTGTCTTGGTTTTCTTCCATTTGGAAAGTAAAGTGTTTCCGTCACTCCAAAGCAAGCCCCCTTGGCACGTCCACCCTTATCCGGGCCGATCACAACTGTTAAGGCATCCTCGTTATGACCAACCTTTAGATTTCCCTCTTGAATCATCTTCCGCTTCTCTATCTGTTCAAATAATGTGTTAAATTCTGATATAAACCTTGCGCACTTACTTTGGTTAAAAATATGAGGACTGTAAAGTTTCTGTTTTCTCACAACTTCAGTTGTCTTCTCCCTGATAAATTTGTCTGGTACGATTCCGTCTTTGTTTTCGCGTGCTTTTGCCCACATGAAGCACCGGTCTTGAAGATCTTCTTCGGCAATCTTTCCCTCTTTGACCTAGTAGTTACCAGAAACAAGTAAGAATTTACATCCGCACAGATATTAACTGTGTAAAACAGAAAACCTACTCCAAAGCATCTAATGTGACAAAATTACAAATTGGTGTAAGAGGACACATCCCTATACCGTTTTAAGTTTTTGCATATATGAGACACGCAACACGACATACAAAACATAAGTATCTGATATGCCCGGTTTTACTGTGAAGTGTATAATAAATAAGACAACAGACTTACTAGTTTTAGTTCTAATCCCGAGTATCCTCCTCGTCCCGTCCGATGTGGGAACTTGGATTGTGATATTGCCTCTTTTCCCTTCTCCGAATTTTTCTTGCAGAGGAAATAAAAATAATTTCATTAGTATGTTGGGATAGACAATAAGAACGAAACAAAAATTAGAAAAAGCAATGTGTATTCCATACCTTAAATATAGGAGATTCTAGTAAATACTTAAGGTATTCGTCCCAGTCTTCTTGGTCCATTACCGTTTCGTACTTTTTGGGGAAAGTTTTTAATTTGTCCGGTCTTTTCAGTAAGGGTTTTACATGATTATTGTACAATTTCCTTTTGAAGTCCCGCAGATGAATATGTAGATGCTTCATGACCGCTCGCTTATAATCATGGGGCACCTCATAATGAAACTGCAATAACAACTAATGTATGTTCATCACAGACTCACAGTTAGACAACAAAATCGACGAATTGATAACCGCATATGCATAACAGATTTTTCTCCCACATATTTTGTCTTGTTTTTGCAGGAAATTCCTTCCAACATAAATGTTTTATGCCAACCATATCACGGGCCAAATAGATTAAGTAACTACTGAATTTAATTCTATAACCACCAATAGGCCGGAACATTTTGTCAAATTCAATATCCCTTTTTTTGGCTTCTTTATTCGAGAATTCTTTATGCAGCTTCAACATTCTTGTCATTCCCCTCTCTTTTCTGATCTCTTCTGTAGAGTCTTCCTGTTGTGGCTGCTTTTCTGCTTCTGGAGCATTTTTCCAATTCTTTTTTTTCTAACACTTCGAGAACTTCATTTTCAGAAACAAGTAAGTACAATATTTCGAACATTACCTGTTAATTCTTCAAATCTATCAGTGGGGACCATATCTTCATCATCACCGCCTTCTGATTGTACAATGTCATATTGACTCTCATCCAACTCCATCGTTTCTTCATCAGAATCCACCTCATCATCGCATTGGTCCTCCTCTGGGGTCACGTTGAATCATCATCTTTTCTCATGACAAAAGTTGTGTAGTTACGTGCATCTCAGTTCAGAATTTGAGCTTATTTTGGAAAATATTATCTAAACCTAACAGGATAGGAAACATGTGTTACACCTATTTTCTATTATATGAAAAGAAAACAAACATGAACTCATTGATGCATGTAACTTGAGGGTAAAACATCAATGCAACACACAAAATATCCTCATGAATATTGTTTTATACACGAAGCGAAAGGTACTGGTCAAACGGTCGTAAATAACTTTTTGTTACAAAAGCCAAGAGTACTAAAGCACCACATAATGATTATCCATTTTTATCTTGAAAATGATCGTCAAATTAGCCGACCAGCAACATGGTATCATTAAAAGTGGCAACTTAAAATGCAGACGTTACAGGCTCGCCAAGTAACAGAGACTCATTCAATAATGGGTTGTAGAAATAATACCAATAACAAAGATCGAGTCTGAAGAGGTAGGTTCCGTGTAAATATTAGAGATAGTAAAAATAGAATAAAAACCTTAATCATGCTTTAACTAGTAAACCTCTATAAGAAGTAATAGAATAAAAACCCTAATCATGCTTTAACTAGTAAACCTATAAGATCTAACATCTGATTCCATGAGATCGAATAAAAAATAACATCAATTTAATATTCATTCGATAATGGGTTGTAGAAATAATACCAACAACAAAGATCGAGTCTGAAGAGGTAGGTTCCTTGTAAAGATTAGAGACAGTAGCAGAATTATGATTTCATAGAGAGAATGAATCGAGTAATAAAAACTGAAAAAAGTAAATCGAACTCATCTTTCTTTTTCTTTTTTGTATTTAACCAAACCATCAGGAGGGAATTGATTTTCCTTTTGAAATCATCCCGCCCATTAAAATTCATTTTCATCACCCGCCAAACAAAAGATATTTGGTGTTTTTCTTTTTTTTTATTTCCAAATTTTTGATGTGTAACCAATATGGTTAGTTTCCTTATTTTATTAGAGAATATATCATAGACAGTTATGATAAAATTGTTTCCCAAAATTTTCGAAATTTAGTTTCCTATCTCTAACCAACTCGAGAAGAGGCCATAGAAAAAAATTACTTTTCTATTTCGAATAATATTTTCCCTAAAAATTTTAAGATGGGTTGTCTCCTGTATTATTCTTGGTTTAGGGAGGAAACTTATGAATTATTAGTAGCACCTATGTAGGAAACATATTATTCTAATCATGCAGTAATCTACTAAAGATAAATAAACTAAACCCATCCATTTTCATGTTCATCATTTCTAGAAAACATAAAAATTCAGCGTGAATCATTCATCACATAAATTTAAACCTATCTATCAGCGTAAGAAACATGCATCTAGTGCAGTACTTAAAAAATACGTAAACTAAAAGTTCATACATAAAAAACCTTGTTTAAAAAAGCAAAGAACTTATTAGATGAGTCAGGTTCTTTGTCGGATTAGTCTGGTTCTTTGTCATATTAGTTTGGTTCCTCATTCTCATCCAAATCCATGCAAAGATCATTATCATTAACATCGTCGTATAGCAGTACTTTACTTTCAATAGCACTTTACTTTTTCAAAATCATATTTTTGTTAAAAGTATTGGTAAGGAGATAATAAGATCAGACCTAAAGTGATAAATTGATTCTTATTGTTTACTGGGGGGAACAACTATATGTTTTTACATTTCTTTCGTTACTTCAGCTAATTATATTTATTTTTCCTAAAGAATGCACACCTCATAAATAAATAAATTTGCAAGAGTATATTGCATTTTGTAAAGTATGTGAACTTGTAAATAATTATCTGATTTATTTCATGATTCCAATACCTAAATAATAAAATAATTTTTAAACATCACCTTCTTCTAAATGACAAAATTAGCAACGAAACAAGAAATGAAAACAACTTTCAAAGCATCCACAAAAAGAAATCCATAAATCAAACCCTATCATCAAAAAAAAAACATATCAAATGAACCATCCCCATCTTCAAACAGTTCTTCTCGCAATGCTGAGGTGAACTTGATCACTCCAACCAGCAGGCTTGGGCGGCTTGTCATCCTCAGATTTGGCATTTTCTGCTTCATCAGGCTCCACATGCTTGTTAAGATCATGCTTGTTAACTTTTGGATCCTCTGCCATGTCCGGAACATCGGGATCTTCATCAATAATAGAAACAGGAGCATCATCATTCACAGTAGGAACATCAGGATAAGCAGGAACATCGGCATTCTCAATACTACTGATTACAGCATCCAGAGGAACACCATGAATAACATCAGCATTAATAGGAACATCATCAGTGTCAATACTACTGACAACAGAACTAATTACAGCGTCGAGAGGAACACCAGAAACAGTAGTTACTCCGTTCACAGTAATGATAATCCTCAATTTACAAGGACCAACCATCATTCGAGGACATTTTTGGATCCTCTCTTCAGTTTCATCTCTACAATCCCTCTTAGTAGAACTCATTTTCCTCTTAATACTCTATGTTAATTTTTTTCTATGCTTGGTGGAATTTAGATATATTTGTAAGGAAAACCCTAATTTTTTAGGTTTTCCATCATTATCTTAAGACACCTATTCTTTGGAATTTACACCGAATATTGCAATATGGAACGAATATTTTCATGTTTATCTAATTTCCTTTTGAATCAAATATATATTACGAACATAACAAATAATATACGCGATCTCATGAGATATGGAATGAATATTTTCATATTTATCTAATTTCCTTTTTAATTTAATATACGCGGTCTCTTAGGAAATACCCAAATAATTTTTCTACTTTTCAACTAATTACCTAGGTCGGTTGGGGTGGGCCGGCGGCTTGACCATAGGTGTAAAGCAAGAAAAGGAAAAAAAACAAAGGTTGGCTAGTTAAACAATGACCCAAACTAATTAAATTGTACATTTCAACATAGAAAATAATCCAAACACCAAAAAAAAAAACACAACTACAAGAGAAAAAAAAGCTACATAGATACCTGAGGCATAGACAACCCAAGGAACAAATTGTACACAGAAAAAAAATCCAAATACCAAAAAATAAAAAAAAACAATACAACTGCAAGAAAAAAATGCTACATAGATAACCCAAGGAATGTGTTAGTGGCATGGACATCATGAGTACATGTTTCCGATTGTCCACCAAAATTCTTCAACGAGAAATCGCTCCTCATATGAGGAATAATTGCAACCCTGCTTGTTTCCCACAATAGTGTCCCCCAAATTTCCGTCCAAGTTCCGGTGAGTGCATCGTAACGCAATAAACGCCCATTCTGCCATAATAGGAGGTCCTTGTTTTCTCCAAAAGCTATCGGGTAATAGGTCGGCCACCCTTCATCCTCAACCATTTCCAAGAAAATGCTTTTCTTATGATTCCAATTCCATTCGCCGCCACGTGCCCATGTATGAATATTTTTTTTGGAAATGGGTGCCCAAAAATCTATCAGGGGCTGATTAATCTCCTCATCATAGGCGTCATGGATGTAGTAAAATAAAAGGCGAACTCCAAACATAAACATTCCATGTGATGGGAATTCACTCCCAAGAATATGATGTAGGGGTCAATATCGATGAAATGTCTCAATTTCCAAATTGTAGGCTATAAAACCCTTACCTTGTAAAAGTCGGCAATTGTCAATTTCCTTTCTCACTAGTTTAGGGCATCAAAAAAAAACTTTATATATTTTAGGGTTTCTTTTTGTTAAGGTCGGTTGGTTAAGCGACAAGTAGATTCCTTAATTACCGCAAAGATTCAACTTTTTTTTTTTGCTAAGTCAAGAAAATGTATTGATAAAAAATTATTTACAAGATAGATATAGGAGAAAAGAGATCAATGTGTACCGCAAAGATTCAACTAACCTTTGTGTCAGTGGTCTTTAATTTGCACCGTTGGATTAGAAAGTCTCTTTGTTTTCTTGTTTTGGATAAATGGCTAGGAAAGGGCGAGAACATTAATATCAAGAAAATAAAAATAAAATAAAGCGAATACAAAGTGAATTGCAAATTTGACATCAGATCGATGCCTCGTAAAATTAAACACAAAACTGATAAAGCAAGAACAAGAAAGCTACATGGATTATTGATAACACGCCTAGAAGCTGAAGTGAGTCTAAAACCATTACGTACTGATTTATTTCCTTGATCATTGACAGTAAACATCAACACCCAACTTCACCATATGTCTTTTGGTAGGCCACAAGGCGTTCCTCCTCAGATACCTAACCAGAAGATAATTCAACTCTGAACGTTGTAGTACGGCCATTAGAAACTGCCATCTTAGCTTCCTCCCAAGGAACCCCAAAAGTCTGAATCTTCAAAAGATGATGCCGTGGTTTCTTGTACACATAGTACTGAGATTGTGTGAACTTCGGAATAGATATATTCTCGATGGGTATACGCATTAGAGTACTGTCACGGTGATATTAATAGATAGTGATGTTAAAAGTATCATAGTAGAAGAGGTATGGAAGTAGATAGGTCTTGTCGGTTTTGTGAAGAAGAAGATGAAACAAGTTCTCATTTGTTTTATGATTGTTGGAGAATTAAAAGAATTTGGAATTACTTTGTTGAAGGATGTAGTTTCCATTGGAACTACAATACTTGTATTGCCACAACTATTCAAACTTGGAGTTATGATTGGGCTGATGAACGACTCAACCGTATTTGAAACAATCTTCCGGTTGCGATATGGTGGTGCATTTGGAAGGAACGGAATGCAAGGATTTTCAACAACAAAAAGAGAAATTTAACAAGCATAATTAGAGATATCAAGATTCAAGCTTATTTTTGGGCCGAATCAAACACTAAGATGGTAGGGTTTTTTTTTGAAAAAGGAAGGATATATTAAAGAAAAAAAATGTATGTACAGAGTATTTACAAGGTCAACAGACCATCATTAAGAAGGGAATTACTGTAACTACAGGCTCAGTATATCCTCCATTGAATCATAACTTCATTTGCAGAGAAGTGTTTAAAAACTTCCGTGATTGAGCTCCAAAGTTAAATCCATTGCTTTACCGCTATCTCCAATTCATATCTTGACTTAGGTCTGCCTCCATGCACCCTCCTGTTGCGTTCTTTCCAAACTTCCCAGCAAATAGCATACGGCATTAGTTGCCAGACCATCTTCACTTTGTCAGATGCTCTTTCCAGTCTCCAACTAAACATCATGGATCTAAATGTATGCGCCATCACCCAATAATAATCCCATAACTTTAAAATGTTCTTTGTGGGTTGTTAAAATGTTCCGAGGGGATACATTGGTGCTTAGTAATTCATAAGTGCTATTTCGTTTTTGTTTATGTTATAAAGCATTAGACCTGTGCTACCGCTATTAGGAGGTTTGAGGTGTTGATTTCGTGTATAAGTGCTGACGGTAGTTCCCCACATAAGTAATATGAACAATTTATTTGAAATTATTCCACCAGTCCAACATATATTGGCCTCGTTTTAACGGTCATTACAAGGTAAAGTTGCACGTGGAAACCTGATTGTTTGGGCTTGCACCTGGAAACCTAATTTCAACTAACTGGTGTTACTGGATTCCAAATTTGTTCTTTCCTCTTGTTTAGTTCCCATATTGTTTATATTTAACATTCTTTATAGTCGATAGTCAATTGTTCGGTCTATATCCTACTATTCATTGCCATGTATTCAGTTGTTTCTGAAAACTTAGTTCCTATTGTGGTCTCATCGGATTGAATCCCTTAGTGGTTGCAATTCTTTAGTGGGGAAAAGCGAACAATAGAAAGAAGTGGACATTTAAGTGGGATTTAGACAACTGTCGAATTTATTTAAGTATTGCGGAAGATTAAAAGAACGTTATGTTGAATTGCAATTTTACTGTTAGTCTGTTATCTGTTTCAGTTGGTAACTATCATGTGGACATTGCAGGACAGAAGCCGATTCTTGCAAAGCATGTCGTAGCATTGTTTAAGAAGGAAAAATATATTAAAGGCCTACAAAATCTTTGTGCAGAGATGCAATTTCTCGGTCAAGGTATTTTTGGTCAAAATCCACATTTCCTATCGCAGTTTCAGTAAAGATTCTTTATTCCTACTGTTTTAAGAATACTACACTGAAATCTTTTTCTCGGTTCAGGCTAGAACACGAACCTCAACTACAAATACACAACTTGAAATCTTATAATTAATCCATGTCTTTAACCAAAATTCGGTAGATACTGATTCTGACTTGCTTCAGCATTGCAGTAAAGGTACAGTAACTTAGAAGGCACATGTTTACAACTTTGGAGTACCTATTGGTTGAACTTGTAGTGTGGAGTGGACAAACCTTTCAACATCCCAACAGATCATCCAAGAAACCTTCAAGGTCTGGTAAGTTACACCTAAATTTCATTCTTACTCAGACAATGAATTGATCAAGTATTATCCAATCCAGCATTTCAGAATTTCAGTTGTTAGGGAGACTGGAAGGTGCAAAGAGACAGATACGGATTAAAAGAAAACAATAGAGCTGCACATGTGGGTTGATTACGTACAAGCTGCTGTAGTTTGAAGCTTATTTTTCATGTTTTTTTGTTTTTGCTTTTTTTAAAATAATTGTAATTCTTTTTCTATGGATTTTTCATTTCACTTTTTTGATATGATTAAAAAAATTTGAGACATCATTAATACATTTATGAAGTATTACTTGTGCAATAGTTTGCTACTGCCTACGTAGATTGTAGTGACTTAGCTGATTGGGGTTCTGTTGTTGATTTTGGTCTTTTTAACCAATTTTGTGATAATTCTATTCAAGTACTTCAGACTCGGGTTCTGTTGTGGTAATGCCTTCATTTTGATAGACTATAGACGTGCAGCTCAATTTTTGGTTGAAATGAAAAAACTTGTAGAAAAATCAAGTTTAAACTCAATTTCGGAAGTAGAGCGTTTGAAGAATATGCCTGCAGTGGTCAAACAGAGAGCTTAAGAAAGTGATCAATTATTGAGGACCGTGACTTAGCTGGTGAAGCAGACATGGTGAGAACACCTAAATTAATAACAATACTTAGCTTTGAAAATTGAAATTTTAGGTCTCTTACGTGGAATAGGCTGTCGTTTGGATGGTTGTTAATAGTTGTTGACTAGATTTAGAGATAACTTAAGCTATCAAAAATAAATAAACAACCACAATAAATAAATAAATGATAAGGATAATCTTAAAAGATAACATTTCTTATGAAGTCGAGATCTCAGGCGGCTGGACTAGTACATAATAACACCGTGAACGGGTATCTTTAGGGGATTTCGCATTCAATATATGCATCTCGGGTATCTTTAGGCTGTCGGATTTCGCATTCAATATATGCATTTCCATACGGTTTAAAGATGCATGCTCACATGCACTTGTGTGTAAAAATATGGTGTTTCTTAATATGTTTGTATTTTTGTATTAACGACTCCAAGTGTTAACACAGGTTTGAAAGAACTGCTAATTGACACAAAAAGTGAGCTATGCTCCGTAAGCAGTCGACTGCGCAAATACTGGTCAGTGACATCGACATTTTATATACTCCCTCCGTTCCATTTTAGATAATGTTTTAGGGTTATTTTTTTGTTCCACAATACTTGAAAATTTTCATATTTTTCCACAAAACTACCAATAATACCCTAATTTTTTTCTTGGAACTATAAGTTTTTTGTTAATGCACTAATAATAATTAATGTTTGAAGACTTTTCTCAAGGGTATAAATGGAAAATCTTCATATCTTTTTCCATTTCTTAATTCGCGTGAAAACTCCAAAAACATCATCTAAAGTGGAACGGAAGGAGTATATAAATTGAGTACAAATTTCTGATCTCACATTGAAAGTTAAGCCAAAAGCTTGAATTCTAGAACTCCTGATCCCCTACCAATAGGATTGGAGGGTTACCAATGTATTCGGCGATTTTCCTTTAACGCTACTTATAAGGTGATGATTACTCCCACGGATTGTGAGTGCCATTAACAGATACCTAACTGTTTTTCCTGAAAACCCTATCTTTTTTTTCCCGGCCGCTTCGTGTCTTCTCTTCTCTCCTTATCTCTCTTCCTTTTCTCCCTATTTCTTCTTCCTTCATCGTGTTAATTTTTGATTTGTTTGTTGGGTTTATTTTGCAGGTGCGATTTTGTTTCTAATTGGTAACCCTAACCATAAGCCTTTTCCTTTTTTGGTTCTGCTTATCGGTGTTTTTATTTCTCTAAATCAATAACCCAATCTGTATTGTCAAATGATATTCGTCTTTGGTTGAAACCAATACTCTTATTCTTTATCTGTTTTTAGATTGATGCACATATTCTTATTTAGTTGTCCATCCCATTTTAGTCATTTACATTCTATGTTTTGCAAACTTATGTATTTACCCATATAAAAGCTAGCTACCAGATGAGTGATCACGTACTGAGTCTTAATTTGATAAGTTTTCTGTTGTGTGGTTAATACTCTGAAGCTTATGCTCTTAGGTGTTGTTCATGGAGTGATCACACTTAACGAGTCATGTGAGTCTTCGACTCTTTGGTGCCGATATCATTGAGTTTGAGTCAAGTAGTACCTTGCTTTTGGTGCAAATATAACGGTTTTTATGAAGCGGGTTTGATTATGCTTACTGTATTTCATACTAATTTTTAATTTGTTTTCTATTTGGGTATTTGAAATTTTTTGTTTCAGTGTTTGTATAGGAAGAGTGGATGAACTCAACGCCCAAGTTCAACAAACAACCCAAGGATATACTAACAGCAACATAAACAAGTTATGGCTTATCTCCACTCAAATATTGTGTCTTTGATTGTTTAGGCTGTGTTGGTACTTGGTATTTAATTGTTTTTTCTCACTTTCGTATTAAACCAGATTAGTATTGAGTTGGAAATGTTCTTCCATTTGTCAAATGGAAGCTACTGACACATTTTGAAATGTCTCCGGGGAGCCATACTGAAAATTACCATTTGGGGAGATTATTCCCAATAGGTCTGTGGCTAATTCTATCAGTTAGTATCATGTACCTGCTTGGATGCAAAAAGCAAAAACCATGGTTTACTAAGATATTTTAATTCTATCAGGGGAGCCATACTGAAAATTACCATTTAAGGAGATTATTCCCAATAGGTCTATGGTTAATTCTATCAGTTAGCTTATCATGTATCTGCTTGGCTGCATAAACAATAAACCATGGTTTTACTAAGATATTTTAATGTCAATCTACTAGAGGTCTAATATGAATTTTATGTAATCTAAGTAACACTTTGTAATGGTTTTGTCATATAATAACGTGGTAGGTATGTACTAATTACAAGTAATTTGGCAACTGTTAAACCTTTGTACATGACTTCGAAATATTTCATGCAAGTGTTTTAAAGATATCAGCAGTTGTAATTGCGGTCTGCTTCATCTTTGTGAAGGAGTGCCAATGTAGTACTTAATGATTGCTTATTTTTATTTCAAATTTGAATGAAGTTGCCAATAAACACAAAATAATTACCTACCAGCTACTTTGCAGGGAAGTTCTCCTCTCAACAGATGATACAGAGATGTATTTCCATCTTAACATACTGATGAAGTTCATGAATTAAGAGTTATGTAGGTCCTATTGATATTGGGAAAGGAAAAAATTCTCGAAACATCGTATTTAATTTGCCATACATATTTCTATTTATATGGTGCCTGCAGGACAATTGATGTTGCTGTAGAAAATGATAATGGAAGTGCGAAAAATTATGAAGATCAAGAAATATTTTAATATAAAGATGTGACAGTAAATGGATGGCACTAAGAACCTTGGATAGTGGTTTAGTTTATGAATGCTTAGAATTGGGCCATACCGCAGCAACTGAACCATCCCCTGTGATAATGTTGGGTACGCTCTCTCCCCCTCTTATAATAACGGTTTGTACATCTGAGGTTTTGAGAATAATGTTTTCCTAATTAATCAAGTAGATGATGAAATCCCGACTATATTGTACTAATGTTCGAATTATATTGACGGGGACCTAAATCTTCGACTCATATCCACAATCTAATGTTCGAATTGCTTTAGTGGTGGAGCATCAGCAGTTGATCTGTTATTGCTCCGCAGCATCGTTTTCTTTTTTTGATTAATTTCCCAGAAAAAATGAGAATGGTCAAGGCACCGGGCGAAAGATAACCCATTAATTTTCTTTTTTAGTGTTTTGTTTGTAACTTGCCAGCACATCTCCAATAAAGAGAAATCTCATCTCTTTGTTTCAGTTCACTCAGTTTACCCTTCTTCTGACCTTCAGCTATAAGGTCCCATGTTAACTGTGATGTTGATTGATGGTGGTTAAGGGTAAGCTGAATGAACTGGATGTTGATTGATGGTGATTAAGGGTAAGCTGAATGAATTAGAAGAGGATATGAGTACATATTCACCGACGTCACTTATTCAACATCGACAGTTTGAACAGCATTATTCGTACACGTAATTGTATATATATTCATTGAAGTTCATCCCTGCGAACATATTTACAGAAGTACACGTAATCATCAGTATCGTCTGTAGTAATTTTTTTACGGTTCATAGAATGTAAATATTAAATGGCATTGGGATTCATACTTGGTTGTTGGCAAATTGTTTGGGTGAGATATATGGTACCGACACTTAATAATGTTGTACGTAATGTATTCTTCCGATTGATCCTTAATTGTAATTTACTTGGAGTTGTTGACCATTCAGGCTAATGAATCTGGGAAGCTTTACATAAATATAGTGCTCGATGTGATTAGTTTTTTTTAGTTGATCTGTATAACAGTTACACTATCAATTTACCCATTGCAGAACAAAAAATATATGTGATGCAGGGAAAGCTGGCAGTCACATGGGAGAGGATCAAAAGAGCAACGAAGAAATGCTAACATTTTTCGACATAAGTTAAAACGAAGACGAGGGAGAGAAGACTGATGACAAAACGCCACCGTTGGTTGAAGATAGTGATGGCGAAATTCCGATATTTATCGAACATAGCAATGGTAAAAACGAAGGTGATGAGAGTGATGACGATTTAACTATTTTATAATTTTTATGATAGCAACTTTTAATTTGTTACTGTTGCATTTTTTTTTGGATTAGAACTCGATAGAAACATTAATTAGATTCCAAACTGATAATCTCTCCAAACCAAGTTGAATCTGTAAAAAAAAGTAATAATTTTTTTTTTTATTACGAAAATCTAATCGAAACTGATAGAAGAGAAAATATTTGTCAATTGGTAACCGAAGATGATTAGTACAATCTCAGAACTGGGAAAAAATTACAAAATTTAAGCTAAATCCTCGAATATAAAAACATTGAATTATTTAAATTATGCATTTATATCATAGTAACAAATTCGGTATGACAGACTTAAACCCGTGCAACGCACGGGCTCAACACTAGTTTTTTTATAATATATTATAGGTTATCCATCTTGCCTGTTCAATGTACGCGCATTCTTTCTTAATATCCAGCTAATCTAAATGTAGGCATTTATCTCACATCAAAATTTCTTTAGACACACGACTGGGTGTTTAAATTTGATGAATTCCACGGCAATTGATATGTGTCGGTGCCAACTGCCACGTGATGGCATGGATGTTTACATATGATATGATATGTTGACTTCAGCAATATCGCAACTCAAGGGTAGATTGGTCTTTGGCCATTGTAGAGCTTTGAAGAGGCAAATCAAGGGTAAATTAGTATTTCGCCATCGTAGAGCTTTATATGGAAACACTACAAAATAAGTAGCTTGTAGGGACAGGATGTTTTTTCAAAACCATCCCTAAAGAGAATTATTTGGGAAGCTCATGGAGTACTCGTCCCTATTAGTGATCAAAATTTTAAATTAAGACAATAATATGACCGTCCCTAAAAGAAATGACGACCAAATAGTATTAGTGACGGTGGAACAGGGAACGGTCAGAAAAACGTCACTAATATTTTTTGGGGACGGATTTGGGCCTCTTGGGACGCTTTTTAGCCGTCCCAAGAAGCCTTTTGTTTTGTGGTGAAAGCAAGGAGAGACAAAGTTTTTCTAGGATTGGGAACCGACTGATTTTAGGCTCTCTGCCAGGAAAACTGATTTCCAAATACGAGTCATTGCCCAACTAGACTTTCTCTTTCTTGCCCCAGAAGGCAAAAACAAATATAAATACTGCACCAAAAAGCTTTATTATAATTATTAGTACTTTATTTTTTTGTTGTTCTCTGTTGAAGATTTGTTCTCTGTTCAAGATAGAGAGGTTTTCAAGATGACTACACCATCGGAAGATCGTAAGAGGATGAAGGTTGAGAAGAAAGCGGATGAAGATTTATTGTCAGAAGAGGATTTGGCTCTTAAGCAACGATTAGAGCTATATGTTGAAAGGGTTCAAGATCCATCGCCTGAGGTGCAGAAACTAGCGTTAGAAAGTATGGGGCATGAGATTCGAAACTCAACTAGCTCAATGACTTCTGTGCCGAAACCACTTAAGTTTCTCAGGCCCCATTATGGAACCCTAAAAACTTATTTGGCAACAATGGGAGGAGATTCAGAATTGAAGAGATATCTTGCCGAAATACTATCAGTTTTGGCTATGACCATGTCTGCCGATGGAGAACGGGAGAGCCTTAGATATAGATTGTTGGGTTCAGCGGGAGATGTTTGTTCTTGGGGTCATGAATATGTTCGTAACCTTGCGGGTGAAATCTCACAAGAATACAAGATGCGACTTCTGCAGAATGAAGATGTGCCGACGGAAGATTTGATGGAGCTTGTGCAACAAATTGTTGCATTCAACATGAAGCACAATGCGGAGACTGACGCTGTCGATCTTTTAATGGAGGTTGAGGACCTTAATTTGTTAATTGATCATGTTGACGCTGCGAGTTACAAAAAGACATCCATGTACCTTACTAGTGTGGCGATTCATCTACCTGGACCTGATGATCAGTTGGTTCTAGGTATAGCTTACGCTATTTATCTCAAGTTCGGCGCGTACTCTTTAGCTCTTTGGGTTGCAATCCGGATGGATAATTTGAGGTATGTCAAGCAGTTGTTTACAGTCTGTAATGATATTCAACAAAAACAGCAGTTTTGTTATATACTTGCACGACATGGTGTTCACTTTCTGCTGGATGGGAATATGGTTTTCGATGATGACGAAAGGGAGTCGTGTCAGGAAATAATCAACAATATGAAATTAAGTGAAGGTTACCTTAACCTTGCTCGTGATATTGATGTTATGGAAGCTAAGTCTCCTGAAGATATTTACAAGACGCATTTGATTGACGGCGGGGCTGCTGCTGGAGCAAGTGTTGATTCAGCCAGGCAGAATTTAGCTGCTACATTTGTGAATGCATTTGTCAATGCTGGTTTTGGTCAGGATAAGTTAATGATTCCTTCAGACGCTTCAAGTGGTGGCACTACAGGAAGTTGGCTATTTAAGAATAAGGAACATGGCAAGGCTAGTGCAGCAGCAAGTCTGGGTATGATTTTGTCATGGGATGTGGACAATGGGCTTTCACAACTTGATAGATATTTCCACAGTGATGATCCGCATGTGATTTCTGGTGCATTATTAGGTGTTGGGATTGTGAATTCCAGCATCAAACACGAATGTGATCCTGCAATGGCACTTCTTTCTGACTATGTAAATAAAGAAGATCCATCAGTCCGCATTGGAGCAATTATGGGGCTAGGTTTAGCATATGCAGGAACCCAGAATGATCAGATATATCAGCAATTATCTCCGATTCTCGGTGATTCAAATGCGCCATTGGATGTGATTGCATTTACTGCAATCTCATTGGGATTGGTCTTCGTTGGTTCGTGTAACGAAGATGTTGCTCAGTTCATTATTTTGGCCTTGATGGATCGTAGTGAGGCTGATCTTGGGGAGCCTCTCACTCGACTTCTACCACTTGGTCTTGGTCTTCTGTATCTCGGGAAGCAGGAAAATGCAGAAGCTACTTCAGAAGTTTCCAAGACATTTCATGAAAAGATAAAGAAGTACTGTGATATGACCTTATTATCTTGTGCCTATGCTGGAACCGGGAATGTCCTCAAGATTCAGCAACTTCTGGGGGAATGTTGTCAACATCTTGAGAAGGGTGAGACCCATCTAGGACCTGCTGTGATTGGAATAGCTATGATAGCAATGGCAGAAGAACTGGGACTTGATATGGCAATTCGATCGCTAGAGCACATGCTGCATTTTGGAGAGCAGAGTACCCGCCATGCAGTCGCTTTGGCTCTTGGTCTTTTCTGCACCTCAAACCCAAAGGTGAATGTTATGGACACATTAAGCAGGCTTAGCCATGACGCAGACTCAGAAGTCGCGATGGCAGCCATTATATCATTAGGGTTGATAGGTGCTGGCACCAACAATGCTCGTTTGGCTGGCATGCTTCGTAATCTTTCAAGTTATTACAACAAAGACGCCAGCCTCTTATTTGGCGTACGGATTGCTCAAGGTCTCGTACATATGGGAAAGGGTTTACTCACACTTTCTCCTTACCATTCCGAGCGGTTCTTACTCTCCCCGACGGCGCTTGCTGGATTAATCATAATGCTCCATACTTGCCTTGACATGAAAACTTTCATTCTTGGGAAGTACCATTATGTCCTTTATTTTCTGGCTCTAGCCATGAAGCCAAGAATGTTGATGACTGTAGATGAGAATCAAAATCCATTGTCAGTGTCAGTAAGAGTTGGGCAAGCTGTTGACGTGGTTGGTCAGGCTGGTCGGCCCAAGACTATCACCGGATTCCAGACACATTCGACGCCAGTTCTTTTAGCTGCGGGTGATAGAGCCGAGCTCGCTACTGACAAGTACATTCCCCTTTCACCCATTCTTGAAGGATTTGTCATCCTCAGAGAAAACCCAGATTACCATGACGACAGGCAATTAGACCAAGTTTAAGCAGACTTGTGATGCGAAGAAGCTCGATTTTTTGAGATGGACCTGTGATCATTATATCTCAATGTTAAGTTATCTTTTCCAATATTTTGTTGATTTTTCTTCTTTATTGTCAAATGCTTCTTTAAAATAATTCAGTTATATAATCACAATTTTTAAATTTTTACAATATTATGTTTCATGCTTAATTAACAAGGCTGATTTGGGGGTCCTGGAAAAATAATTGGGAGCCCCTAGCTACAGGACAAATAAGGTCATGAAATAGTAATTGGGAGTTATCCCTTATCCCCAACTTTTTTAAATGGCTAAATTACCCCAAATTATTAGTGGTAATTAAGTTAACTAATTATTAATTAGTTTAATTAGATTAAAATCAGATTTAGGGATAAAATTTTGATAAAAGAAAAATTGTGTTTTTGTGTTGTGGAGAGGAAGAAGTTGAGTTTTTGGGGGATTCCAGTAGAGGAATCATATTGCTCAAAATGAAGGAACCAATCCTCAAAATGAAGAACCCGAAGCTCAAAACAATCAGGTAAACTTCCTATACTCTTCAAATTGTATGAATGATGCCCCAAGTGGTCGATTCATGTACACAACGCAACTACTCAGAGTGAGGGTCGTTAAGTCGAGAGAGTAATAAACGAACGACTCTAAGGAGTCGTCAATTACTTGACACAACCTTTGACGACTCAAATCTGCAACTTTTGCAGGTTATGAAAAATCGTCAACCAAGTGTGATATAATTGACGACTCCATCTAGTTAGGTCATATAGAGTCGTCAACTTAATATCTTTAGAACCCAACGACTCTAAAGCTTTTTACTCTCTGAAGATGTTACTCTTAGGATCGTTAATTAGACATTCCTATATACTGACGACCCTAGCGAGCCATTTCATAGATCAAGGGTCGGCAGGCAAAATTTATAAAACCAAACGACCCTTCAACATAGTTAACGACTTCAAAAATTTGACGTGACGACCCTGCAACATAGTTAACGACTATAACCATTTGACATGACGACCCTTCCTATTTTTTGAACATGGAACAAATTTTGTATCATATAGAGTCGTTAGTTTTGTAAAGGGGTTGTCAAACAAAGAATCATTAATGTTTTAAAAATATATTGACGACCCTGTCACTATTTGGGACAGAGAGTTGGTTCTGCATAAGACAGAGTCGTTCGTATTTAAGAAGGGTCGTCGAGAATAATCGTTAACAATTTAGAAATCCCTAGACGATACTATTCTATGGCAGAAAATCAGGTTTAGGGTCGTTATCTACTACACCCTAATGGTTAACGATTTTTCATGAATTCAACATGCATATCAAAAATCGTTAAGCAATAAAAAACCGTGGTTAACGACCCTGGAACTGTAACTGCAATTTTGCAGTTGAAAACCTAATTTTTCAATCAACAAATCAAATTAAAACGCAAACCCAACTTAGATTAAGGGGTTTTAGTTCACTTACGACGATGAATCAGTGAGAAATTTTTTTTTCTCAGAAGTCGTTAATGGAATGGGAAACAGTGGGAGAGAGGGAGCGGAGGAGAAGAAAAATGGGAGGAGAAGAAGTTATTAGAGAAGGATAAAATAGTTATTTCACCATCATTTTGGAAGCCCCATATATTTTTTGGTGTGGGTATAAAATATATCATGGCTCCCAATTAGTTTTCATGGCCACCAATTGAGCGTTGTTAATTAAGGGGTGGAAATCGAAAAGTACAGCTACCCGATGTTGTATCAAAGACATCCATATTCCGTTTGAATCTCAGAAAAATGGATATCAAGAATTGAACAATACAAGCATAGCGTGGTCGGCAGACTAACTCTTCCAAATGGTTCTTCGGTTGAAGATGTTGGAAATTCAAGCAAAACTGAGGGGTATTTGGCCTGCTACAATTAAGTTGATCATGTCTCCATTTGAGTCGTGGTTTTTTCAGCTTCAAGTCACGCATGCTATTTGATGCGTGCTTCTTAATGTATATTACTATCGCCTACTTTATATTTGCTAGCACTTGTATTTATATCGATTTCCATAATTTCTCATGCTTTCGTAGATGTACATGTAGAATCCGAGATTACAAATCCAAAGCAAGAAAACATGGCCATTTTGGACAATGTACGTTACACACTTTTGTCAGTGCGAGCACCCACAAATACACTTAATACTGTAGTTTATACTGCGAATGTCGAACTATAAGAATGAGCTGCACAATATTCTACAGACCATTCCGATATTAGAGGCCATACATATCTGGTGAAGCAAGAAGAAATTTTCAGCAACAAGTTTACAATACGAGGGTGTTCATGTAGACCAGTGTTAATTGAATGGCATTTTTGTTGGGTAAGCATCGAAACCCGCCATTTTTGTTGTTTTTGATTGCATGAATATTGAACAAACTAGTTGTTTAAAATTTAGTTTCAGAACTCAATACGGTTGGGAAATTAATATTTCCTCACCGCAAACCAATTCTACAGTTGGAAAAATATGACTTCCTAGCTGTAAAAGATTTCTACGGTTGGGAATATATGAATTCTCAACTGTATATTGCGTTTACGGTTAGGAAATCCAACCTTTTTTAACCTTTACGTTAATTTTTCAAAAAAAAAAAAGAAATTAAATTTTTTCTAATTATAAGTAGTTATTCTTCATGATTTTCCTAACCCTAAGTTATCCTGACTTGGTATACGGCTGCAGAGATATGAACTCCCAGCCGTATATTGTATTTTTGGTTTGAAAACCTAACCGTAAATTAAATTTTCAAAATATATTTTGTCCCAAATTTGGATTTTGATTTTCCAAAAGCTAACCATAATATGGCTGATGGCCGCTGGGACTTGTCGGTGCATCTCTTTGGTCCGAGTTTATTGCTTCTGAGCAAGGTGGCAAGAGTTATGATCAGCTGATATCAAAGGTTCATTCTTTTCTTAATTAATCCTTCAGTTTTGCGCAAAGCTTTAAGTATGTTACGAAGAAAAAAGTTGTTTATGTTAGCGTATCAGCCTCTAATCATGTTTAACATGTACTTCATTAACTGCTAAGCATGCTTAACATAATCAGGATTACAAGTTACAATGTATGCTGATAAATAAAGCTTACTTTATGTTTAGGATCACAAGTTATACATCTAAAAACATCAACATGATGTTAACAAAGAGAACATGCTTTATGCTTTAACTTCATCATGGTTATGTACAACTGCTTCATACTCAAACATGTTGTGTACATAGTATTAAGCATAATACAACTAGTACATGATAAACAAGGAACTGGGGGTTTAGGTATACCTTCCATTACCTTACTGAAGACCAGACAAGAGTTAACAGTAGATACCTTAGTTCCTTGAGAAACAGTAGAAAAGATAGCTTGTTGATACCTTAGACTAAGTATTGTTCGGTGTTCCTTGAGAAACAGTAGAAAAGATAGCTTGTTGATACCTTAGACTAACTCAGCATCCCTAGACTCCATGATAGTATTCAACCCTATGTCAGAAATTTCAGAACTCACAACCATAAACCTATGAGCACTAGAATGCTCAGGATACCCTATAAAAACACAAATCAATGGTTTTGGGTCCTATCTTAGTTGTCTTAGGAGGAGGGATGGCCACCTTTGCCAAGCACCCCCACACTTTGAAGTAAGCATAAGATGGTTGTCTACCTTTCCATAACTCATATGGAGTTTTATCTGATCCTTTAAAGAGTACTCTGTTCAGGATGTAATTGGCTGAGAGGATAGCCTCTCCCCACAAGTTCGAAGGTAATCCTAAACTAATCAACATGGCATTCATCATATCCTTAAGGGTACGGTTCTTACGTTCAGCTACACCATTGGATTGAGGTGAATAAGGGGCTGTAGTTTCATGTATTATGCCATGTTCTTCACAGAAATTTCCAATATGAATTTCATATTCACCACCACGGTCAGACCTAAAAGTTTTAATGGTAGCATTCAATTGGTTTTCAACTTCACGTTTATATATCTTAAAGGCTTTTAAGGCATCGTCCTTCCCTCTAAGCAAATAAACATGACAGTACCTCGTACAATCATCTATAAAAGTGACAAACCATTTCTTACCACCTCTAGTTTGAACTGACTTCATGTCAACTAGGTCTGAATGGATTAACTCTAAGGGTTTAGTGTTTCTATGGACATTCTTACTAAATGATTTCTTAGCATGCTTAGATTCTACACAAATCTCACACTTATGACTTTTATCTAAAGTGAATTTCGGTATGCATCCTATGCTAGCTAGTTTATGCATTGATTTGTAATTTACATGACCAAGTCTGTCATGCCAAAAATTCGATGACACACACATGTGAGAAGAAGAATCATTCAATTTCACTTCAGGACAGGTTACATTAAGTTTATAAAGACCCCCAGTCTTATAACCCTTACCCACATAATCATTTCCCTTAGTTACTATAAGTTTTCCAGACTCAATTGAAACTTTAAAACCTTATCATCTAAAACAGAACAAGAAACAAGATTTTTGCAGATGTCTGGAACATGAAGAACTTCATTCAATGTGATAGTCTTGCCAGATGTGAGCTTCAGACCGACCTTTCCTTTTCCTGCAACCTCTGATGCAGATGAGTTACCCATATAGAGTTTCTCGCCTTCCCCTACCTTCTGGTAGGAGGTGAACAGGTCTCTGTTCCCACAAACATGCTTGGTAGCTCCAGATTCTACCCACCAGTCCATCACATTGGTCACCAAATTAACTTCAGACACTACAGCAGAAAACTCGTCCTTGTTCTTTTCAACCAAGTTAGCATTATCCTTCTTATCCTTACGATGTTTACAGTGAAGTGCCATATGGACAGTAACTTCACACGCATAACAAGCACCCTTAATTTTAGTAATGCTAGACACTAGTTTTCGAAACATACCTTTCTTGGGAGGACCACGCTTAGAGTTATGATTGTTACTCTCACCTTTTCCAGCTTTGGAAGATCTGTGTTCAGTCATATGAGCTTTGTTACTCATATCCCTTGCAGAAGACACATTCTTTTCCTTGGTGCACAACATCTCTTTCACTTAAATTTTCTTTCCTAATTTAACCATGTTGATCTCGCCAGTTTCATGTCTTAGATTTTTCTTGTACTCATACCAAGAAGATGGTAACTTCTCAATTACCGCAGATACTTGAAACGTCTCATCAATGACCATACCTTCAGCAAGAATATCATTAATGATCTGTTGAAATTCGAGGAATTGATCAACAACATGCTTATCATTCGTCATCTTGAAGTCCATAAACTTTGCCACCAGAAATTCCATGCTCCCTGCAGTCTCCGCTTGATATTTACTTCTAACGCAGTCCACAAATCATAAGCACTGAAATTTCTTTAGCATTGTAAAAATCATACATCGCATCTTCCAAACCATTCATGATATGATTTTTCGCCAGAAAATTACACCTCTTTTTATACTCGATCGCCTCCTCAGTTAAACCTTCATCATTCATCAATTCATCATGTGTAACAAATACATAATCCAGTTCATGATGGCCTAGATAAAATAGCATCTTGGATTGCCATCTCTTGAAATCCTTTCCGTTAAACTTCTGTGGTCTTTCAACGTCATTTTTTCCCATTGTTACAGGGAATATTAATGTGTTAAGATTATTGGAATCTTGCAACAATAGAAGAAACGTCAGATGTGTCAAACAATAAATATAAAGAACCGTATCAAACAACTCTACTACGAACAAATTGATGAGGGCAGAATCATAGGTTCAACAAGTTGCCCTTAACACATTAGTTTGCGGGTATACACTGAAGTAACGCTAAACCCCAATGTGCGAAGATGTGTCCAGGATAAGACTGCCCGATATAACTTGAGTTAGCACAACGCAAGTTACCCACTCTTGAACTCAGCAACAGGGATGGAAGTAAAACGCCGCACAAAAAATAATAATAAGAAGAAAAGTAGACCTAGAGATAGTCGCTGCTTATGTGTTTTGAAAACAAAATTTCGAGTCATATTTATAGGATGAGATACTTGCAAATCAAGTTAGGTTTTGGTTTTCCTCAAAAACAAGTAAAACTCGTAAAAGGAATTTCCCACAAATAAAACTCTTAAGAAAATATTTTTGGAATTAATTTCCTAAAGAAAAATTCGCCAAAAATAAATACGAGTACAAGAGCAACTTGGTGCATGGTATACGCGCATGGGCATGTGTCAAAACATGTATTTTTCGCCCCACCCGCTCCACCCACATTGTTTTACAACATATCCATGAGCACATGGTTATATAGTGGAGCACCTCTTTAGTTTTCCACAATGTGGGACTAAAGGTTCCATTTCATTCACTCAAAAATGAGTGAGTATCCTTAGACCCTTAGATCATGAGATCAAACCACACCAAGACCAAAAATCCATTTATTAAATAACTCATATTCTCCAACAATCCCCCACATGAATGAAATATCGGTAAATAACGAAAAATCAGAGTACGGAAAATACCATTTTGGCAAAGGTGTCCATGAGGTCTTGAACCTTGCTTAGTGAGAAGTTACTGGAACTACTAGCTAGATAGTGAACGCGATTTCTTGAACTGCTAGCGTTTGGTGTAATTCTAATAAAATCCATGCATGATATCCTCCAAGTGTTTCTAAGTTCGTGTCGTTTAGTCCATTTTGGCCCTGGACATATCCTGTTTCTCAGAATGCTCTAGAGAATCGGCTCCATTCTCATAGGAAGCGACCCACTTCCTCATTCAGATAGGTGAGTTCCATCAAGAGTGTTTACCGCTACACCCCACTTCAATCTTAAATTGAAACCATAGAACTCATTAAGACTTAATTAAAAGACATCCTCCAAATGCAGTCACACTATCACATCAACACCATAAGGAAGGGACAGAGAATGAAATTTTCTGATAGTGTTTACCTTTATCCACCACAAATTAGTTGTCTCATTTGAAACCTTGATCTTGGGATCTTCAGTCAACAAGGTTGAGTATCCTTCATGGCAAGTTTAATTATTTGACCCTAAGCCCCATCCCCTTCGATGCTTTACTAACTATCTCCTTGGACAAACCTTTCGTCAAAGGGTCCGCGATATTCTCCTTGGACCTTGTCCAATCTATGGAAATAACGCCTCTTGAGATTAGTAATTTCAAAGAATCATGTCTTCTACGCGTATGTATAGACTTTCCATTGTAGAAGCTATTCTTAGATCTACCTATTACAGATTTGCTACCACAATGTATAGATATAGCTAGCACAGGCCTATGCCAGAGAG
Organism: Papaver somniferum; assembly: GCF_003573695.1. Lineage (NCBI taxonomy): Eukaryota > Viridiplantae > Streptophyta > Magnoliopsida > Ranunculales > Papaveraceae > Papaver > Papaver somniferum. The sequence continues at coordinate 4,174,812 of NW_020620492.1, read as the reverse complement.
GAATATCTTCTAAAAAGTTTATTATCCATTCGGCCTCCTCTCCTGCTTTATCTAACGCAATAAACTCCGACTCCATAGTTGAGCGAGTTATACATGTCTATTTGGAAGTTTTCCAAGATACATACGCACCTGCTAGAGTGAATACATATCCGCTCGTAGACTTAGAAACCTGTGAGTCTGCTATCCAGTTTGCATCGTTAAATCCCTCAAGGACGGCCGGATACCCTTCGTAATTCAAACAAAAGGTCACTGTGTACTTCAAGTACTTTAGCACTCTAATAAGTGCATCCCAATATTTCTGCCCTGGATTACAAGTATACCTGCTTAACCTACTCACAGCATAAGCAATGTCTGGTCTCGTACAATTCATCAAATACATCAGACTTCCTATGACTCTCGAGTTTTCAAGTTGGTTAACACATACACCCTTATTCTTCATGAGTTTTCAAGTTGGTTAACACCTACACCCTTATTCTTCATGAGTTTGCAAGAAGAATCAGATTGGAAAACCTCGGGTTCAAAGATTACTAGAGTTAGACCTGAGTTTATCGCTCGGATGAACTGAAGACGAAATATATTAGAATTGAACATCACAGATTCAAAAATTACTAGCGTTAAACCTGAGTTTCTCGTTCGGATGAACTGGAAACAGAATGTATCATATTTGAACATCACAGGTTCAAAGATTACTAGAGTTGGACCTGAGTTTCTTGTTCGAATGAACTGGTGACGAAATATATCAGAACTGAACATCACAGGTTCAAATATTACTAGTGGTAGACCTGAGTTTCTTGTCCCCATGAACTGGAGACGAAATATATCAGAATTGAACATCACAAGTTCAAAGATTACTAAAGTTAGACCTGAATTTGTCGTTCGGATGAAGATGAAATATATCAAAATTGAACATCACAGGTTCAAAGATTACTACAATTAGACCTGAGTTTCTTGTTCAGAAATTGAGACGAAATATATCAGAATTGGACATCACAGGTTCAAAGATTACTAGAGTTAGACCTGAGTTTCTCGTTCGCATGAACTTGAGACGAAATATATCAGAATTATACATCACAGGTTCAAAAATTACAAGATTTAGACGTGAGTTTCTCGTTCGGATGAACTGAAGACGATATATATGAATTGAACATCACAGGTTCAAAGATTACTAGAGTTAGACCTGAATTTCTCGTTCGGATGAACTGAATACGAAATATATCAGAATTGAACATCACAGGTTACAGGATTACTAGAGTTATACCTGAGTTTCTCGTTTAGATGCACTGGAGACGAAATATATCAGAATTGAACATCACAGGTTCAAAGATTACTAGAGTTACACCTAAATTTCTCGTTCGGATGAACTGAAGACGAAAATACCAGAATTGAACATCACAGGTTCAAATATTACTAGAGTTAGACCTGAATTTCTTTTTCGGATGAACTGAAGACGAAATATATCAGAATTGAACATCACGGGTTCAAAGATTACTAGAGTTAAACCTGAGTTTCTCGTTCGGATGAACTGGAAACGAAATATATCAGAATTGAACAACACAGGTCCAAAGATTACTAGAGTTAGACCTGAATTTCTCGTTCGGATGAACTGAAGACGAAATATATCAGAATTGAACATCACAGGTTCAAAGATTACTAGCGTTAGACCTTAGTTTCTCGTTTGGAGGAACTGGAAATAGAATATATCATATTTGAACATCACAGGTTCAAATATTACTAGAGTTAGACTTGAGTTTCTCGTTCGGATGAACTGCAGACGAAATATATCATAATTAAGCATCTTAGGTTCAAATATTACGAGAGTTAGACCTGAATTTCTCGTTCGGATGAACTGAAGACGAAATGTATCAGAAATGAACATCACAGGTTCAAAGATTACTAGAGTAAGACTTGAACTTCTCGTTCGGATGAACCGAAGATGAAATTTATCAGATTCGAACATCCAGGGTTTAAATATTACTAGAGTTAGACTTGAGTTCCCCGTTCGGATGAACTGAAGACAAAATATATCAGATTGGAAAATCTCGGGTTCAAAGATTACTAGAGTTAGACCTGAGTTTATCGTTCGGATGAACTAGAAACAAAACATATCATATTTGAACATCACAGGTTCAAAGATTACTAGAGTTGGACCTGAGTTTCTTGTTCGAATGAACTGGTGACGAAATATATCAGAACTGAACATCACAGGTTCAAAGATTACTAGTGTTAGACCTGAGTTTCTTGTTCCGATGAACTGGAGACGAAATATATCAGAATTGAACATCACAAGTTCAAAGATTACGAAAGTTAGACCTGAATTTATCGTTCGGATGAAGATGAAATATATCAGAATTGAACATCAGAGGTTCAAAGATAACTACAATTAGACCTGAGTTTCTTGTTCAGAAATTGAGACGAAATATATCAGAATTGGACATTAAAGGTTCAAAGATTACTAGAGTTAGACCTGAGTTTCTCGTTCGCATGAACTTGATACGAAATATATCAGAATTAAACATCACAGATTCAAAAATTACTAGAGTTAGACGTGAGTTTCTCGTTCGTATGAATTGAAGACGAAATATATATCTGAATTGAACATCACAGGTTCAAATATTACTAGAGTTAGACCTGAATTTCTCGTTCGGATAATTTGAAGACGAAATATATCAGAATTGAACATCACATGTTACAAGATTACTAGAGTTATACCTGAGTTTTTTAGATGAACTGGAGACGAAATATATCAGAATTGAACATCACAGGTTCAAATATTACTAGAGTTACACTTAAATTTCTCGTTCGAATGAACTGAAGACGAAATATGTCAGAAATGAACATCAAAGGTTCAAAGATTACTAGAGTTAGACTTGAGATTCTCGGTCGGATGAACCGAAGATGAAATTTATCAGATTTGAACATCCCGGTTTTAAATATTATTAGAGTTAGACTTGAGTTTCCCGTTCGGGTCAACTGAAGACAAAGTATATCAGATTGGAAAACCTCGGGTTCAAAGATTACTAGAGTTAGACCTGAGTTTATCGTTCGGATGAACTGAAGACGAAATATATTTGAATTGAACATCACAAATTCAAAAATTACTAGCGTTAAACCTGAGTTTCTCGTTCGGATGTACTGGAAACAGAATATATATCATATTTGAACATCACAGGTTCAAAGATTACTAGAGTTGTACCTGAGTTTCTTGTTCGAATGAACTGGTGACGAAATATATCAGAACTGAACATCACAGGTTCAAAGATTACTAGTGGTAGACCATAGTTTCTTGTCCCGATGAACTGGAGACGAAATATATCAGAATTGAACATCACAAGTTCAAAGATTACTAAAGTTAGACCTGAATTTGTCGTTCGGATGAAGATGAAATATATCAAAATTGAACATCATAGGTTCAAAGATTACTACAATTAGACCTGAGTTTCTTGTTCAGAAATTGAGACGAAATATATCAGAATTGGACATCACAGGTTCAAAGATTACTAGAGTTAGACCTGAGTTTCTCGTTCGCATGAACTTGAGACGAAATATATCAGAATTATACATCACAGGTTCAAAAATTACTAGAGTTAGACGTGAGTTTCTCGTTCGGATGAACTGAAGACGATATATATCTGAATTGAACATCACAGGTTCAAAGATTACTAGAGTTAGACCTGAATTTCTCGTTCGGATGAACTGAAGACGAAATATATCAGAATTGAACATCACAGGTTACAAGATTACTAGAGTTATACCTGAGTTTCTCGTTTAGATGGAATGGAGACGAAATATATCATAATTAAACATCACAGGTTCAAAGATTACTAGAGTTACACCTAAATTTCTCGTTCGGATGAACTGAAGACGAAATATATCATAATTGAACATCACAGGTTCAAAGATTACTAGAGTTAGACCTGAATTTCTTGTTCGGATGAACTGAAGACGAAATATATCAGAATTGAACATCACGGCTTTAAACATTACTACAATTAGAACTGAGTTTCTCGTTCAGATAAACTGGAGACGAAATATATCAAAATTGGACATCACAGGTTTAAAGATTACTAGAGTTATACCTGCGTTTCTCGTTCGGTTTCACTGGATGCGAAATATATGAGAATTGAACATCACAAGTCCAAAGATTACTAGTGTTAGACCTGAATTTATCATTCGGATGAACTGAAGAAGAAATATATCCGAATTGAACATCACAGGTTAAAAGATTACTAGAGTTATACCTGAGTTTCTCGTTCAGATGAACTGGAGACGAAATATATCAGAATTAAACATCACGGGTTCAAAGATTTCTAGATTTAGACCTGAGTTTCTCGTTCGGATTAACTTGACATGAAATATATCAGAATTGAACATCATAGGTTCAAAGATTACTAGAGTTAGACCTGAGTTTCTCGTTCGGATGAACTGGAGACGAAATATATCGGAATTGAACATCACAGGTTCAAAGATTACTACAGTTAGACCTGAATTTTTCCTTCGGATGAACTTGAGACGAAATATATTAGAATTAAACATCACAGGTTCAAATATTACGAGAGTTAGACTTGAGTTTCTCGTTCGGATGAACTGAAGACGAAATATATCAGAAATTAACATCACATGTTCAAAGATTACTAGAGTTAGACTTGAGATTCTCGTTCGGATGAGCCGAAGATGAAATTTATCAGATTCAAACATCCCGGGTTTAAATATTACTAGAGTTAGACTTGAGTTTCCCGTTCGGGTGAACTGAAGACAAAATATATCAGATAGGAAAACCTCGGGTTCAAAGATTACTAGAGTTATACCTGCGTTTCTCGTTTGGATGAACTGGATACCAAATATATTAGAATTGAACATCACAGGTTCAAAGATTATTAACGTTAGACCTGAGTTTCTCGTTTGGATGAACTGGAAACAGAGTATATCCTATTTGAACATCACAGGTTCAAAGATTACTAGAATTAAACCTGAGTTTCTCGTTCGGATGCACTGCAGACGAAATATATCAGAATTGGACATCACAAGTTCAAAGATTGCTATATTTAGATGTGAGTTTCTCGTTCGGATGAACTGAAGATGAAATATATCTGAATTGAACATCACAGGTTCAAAGATTACTAGAGTTAGACCTGAATTTCTCGTTCGGATGAACTGAAGACGAAATATATCAGAATTGAACATCACAGGTTAAAAGATTACTAGAGTTATACCTGAGTTTCTCGCTAGATGAACTGGAGACGAAATATATCAGAATTAAACATCACAGGTTCAAATATTACTAGAGTTAGACCTGAGTTTCTCGTTCGGGTGTACTTGAGACGAAATATATCAGAATTAAATATCACAGGTTCAAAAATTACTAGAGTTAGACGTGAGTTTCTCGTTCAGAAGAACTGAAGACGAAATATATCTGAATTGAACATTACAGGTTCAAAGATTACTAGAGTTAGACCTGAATTTCTCGTTCGGATGAACTGAAGACGAAATATATCAGAATTGAACATAACAGGTTAAAAGATTACTAGAGTTATAACTGAGTTTATCGTTCAGAGGAACTAGAGACGAAATATATCAAAATTAAACATCACAGGTTCAAAGATTACTAGAGTTAGACCTGAATTTCTCGTTCAGATGAACTGGAGACGAAATATATCAAAATTAAACATCACAGGTTCAAAGATTACTAGAGTTAGACCTGAGTTTCTCGTTCTGATGAACTTGAGACGAAATATATCAGAATTAAACATCACAGGTTCAAAAATTACTAGAGTTAAACGTGAGTTTCTCGTTCGGATGAACTGAAGACGAAATATATCTGAATTGAACATCACAGGTTCAAAGATTACTAGAGTTATACCTGAGTTTCTCGTTCAGATGAACTGGAGACGAAATATATCAGAATTAAACATCACGGGTTCAAAGATTTCTAGATTTAGACCTGAGTTTCTCGTTCGGATTAACTTGACATGAAATATATCAGAATTGAACATCATAGGTTCAAAGATTACTAGAGTTAGACCTGAGTTTCTCGTTCGGATGAACTGGAGACGAAATATATCGGAATTGAACATCACAGGTTCAAAGATTACTACAGTTAGACCTGAATTTTTCCTTCGGATGAACTTGAGACGAAATATATTAGAATTAAACATCACATGTTCAAATATTACGAGAGTTAGACTTGAGTTTCTCGTTCGGATGAACTGAAGACGAAATATATCAGAAATTAACATCACATGTTCAAAGATTACTAGAGTTAGACTTGAGATTCTCGTTCGGATGAGCCGAAGACGAAATTTATCAGATTCAAACATCCCGGGTTTAAATATTACTAGAGTTAGACTTGAGTTTCCCGTTCGGGTGAACTGAAGACAAAATATATCAGATTGGAAAACCTCGGGTTCAAAGATTACTAGAGTTATACCTGCGTTTCTCGTTTGGATGAACTGGATACCAAATATATTAGAATTGAACATCACAGGTTCAAAGATTATTAACGTTAGACCTGAGTTTCTCGTTTGGATGAACTGGAAACAGAGTATATCCTATTTGAACATCACAGGTTCAAAGATTACTAGAATTAAACCTGAGTTTCTCGTTCGGATGCACTGCAGACGAAATATATCAGAATTGGACATCACAGGTTCAAAGATTACTAGATTTAGACGTGAGTTTCTCGTTCGGATGAACTGAAGACGAAATATATCAGAATTGAACATCACAGGTTAAAAGATTACTAGAGTTATACCTGAGTTTCTCGCTAGATGAACTGGAAACGAAATATATCAGAATTAAACATCACATGTTCAAATATTACTAGAGTTAGACCTGAGTTTCTCGTTCGGGTGAACTTGAGACGAAATATATCAGAATTAAATATCACAGGTTCAAAAATTACTAGAGTTAGACGTGAGTTTCTCGTTCAGAAGAACTGAAGACGAAATATATCTGAATTGAACATCACAGGTTCAAAGATTACTAGAGTTAGACCTGAATTTCTCGTTCGGATGAACTGAAGACGAAATATATCAGAATTAAACATCTTAAGTTCAAAGATTACTAGAGTTAGACCTGAGTTTCTCGTTCGGATGAACTTGAGAAGAAATATATCAGAATTAAACATCACAGGTTCAAAAATTACTAGAGTTAGACGTGAGTTTCTCGTTCGGATGAACTGAAGACGAAATATATCTGAATTGAACATCACAGGTTAAAAGATTACAAGAGTTAGACCTGAATTTCTCGTTCGGATGAACTTAAGACGAAATATATCAGAATTGAACATAACATGTTAAAAGATTACTAGAGTTATACCTGAGTTTCTAGTTCAGATGAACTGGAGACGAAATATATCAAAATTAAACATCACAGGTTCAAAGATTACTAGAGTTAGACCTGAGTTTCTCGTTCGGATGAACTGGAGACGAAATATATCAGAATTGAACATCACAGGTTCAAGGATTACAAGAGTTAGACCTGAATTTCTCGTTCGTATGAACTGAAGACGAAATATATCAGAATTGAACATCACGGGTTTAAAGATTACTATGATTAGACCTGAGTTTCTCGTTCAGATGAACTGGAGACGAAATATATCAGAATTGGAGATCACAGGTTCAAAGATTACTAGAGTTAGATCTGAGTTTCTCGTTCGGATGAACTTGAGATGAAATATATCAGAATTGAACATCATAGGTTCAAAGATTACTAGAGTTCGACCTGAGTTTCTCGTTCGGATGAACTGCAGACGAAATATATCAAAATTGAACATCATAGGTTCTAAGATTACTACAATTATACCTGAATTTTTGTTTCGGATGAACTTGAGACGAAATATATTAGAATTAAACATCACACGTTCAAGGATTACTAGAGTTAGACCTAAGTTTCTCGTTCGGATGAACTGGAGACGAAATATATCAGAATTGAACATCACAGGTTCAAAGATTACTATAGTTAGACCTGAGTTTCTCGTTCGGATGAACTAAAGACGAAATATATTAGAAGTGAACATCACAGGTTCAAAGATTACTAGCGTTAGACCTGAGTTTCTCGTTCGAATGAACTGGAAACAGAATATATCATATTTGAACATCACAGGTTCAAAGATTACTAGAGTTAGACTTGAGTTTCTCGTTCTGATGAACCACATATGAAATATATCATAATTAAACATCACAGGTTCAAATATTACGAGAGTTAGACTTGAGTTTCTCGTTCGGATGAACTGAAGACGAAATATATCCGAAATGAACATCACAGGTTCAAAGATTACTAGAGTTAGACTTGAGCTTCTCTTTCGGATGAACCGAAGATGAAATTTATCAGATTCGAACATCCCGGGTTTAAATATTACTAGAGTTAGACTTGCGTTTCCCGTTCGGGTGAACTGAAGACAAAATATATCAAATTGGAAAACCCCGGGTTCAAAGATTACTAGAGTTAGACCTGAGTTTCTCGTTCGGATGAACTAAGAAGAAATATATCAGAAATTAATATCACAGGTTCAAAGATTACTAGCGTTTGACTTGAGTTTCTCGTTTGGATGAACTGGAAACAGAATATATCATATTTGAACATCACAGGTTCAAAGATTACTAGAGTTAGACATGAGTTTCTCGTTCGGATGCGCTGTATATGAAATATAAGAGAATTAAACATCACGAGTTCAAATATTACGAGAGTTAGACCTGAGTTTCTCGTTCGGATGAACTAAAGACGAAATATATCAGAAATGAACATCACAGGTTCAAAGATTACTAGAGTTAGATCTAAGTTTCTCGTTCGGATGAACTGAAGATGAAATATATCAGATTCGAACATCCCGGGTTCAAAGATTACTAGAGTTAGACTTGAGTTTTCCGTTCGGGTGAACTGAAGATAAAATATATCAGATTGGAACATCCCGGGTTCAAAGATTACTAGAGTTAGACCTGAGTTTCCCGTTCAGATGAACGGAAGATGAAATATATCAGAATCGAACAACCCACGTTGAAAGATTACTAGAGTTAGACTTGAGTTTCCAGTTCTGGTGGACGAAAGATGAAATATATCAGAATCGAATATCCCGAGTTCAAATTTTACTAGAGTTAGACCTGAGTTTCCCGTTTGGGTGAACTGAAGACGAAATATATCAGATTCGAACATCATAGGTTCAAAGATTACTAGAGTGAAAATGACCAGACTATCCTTATCGGAAATTAGTAAAGTAAATATTGCAGATTAAGAAAATGACCATAATACCCTTATCGGAAATAAGTAAAGTAAATAGTACAAATAGTGAAAATGACCATATTACCTTATCGGATTTAAGTAAAGTAAGTAGTACAAACCGTGAAAATGACCATATTACCCTTATTAGAATTTAGTGCAATAAATATCATGGAGATAGTGAAAATGACAATACTACCCTTATCGGAAATAAGTGAAACAAATATTACATATTGTGAAAATGACCATATTATCCTTACTGGGAATAAGTGCAATAAATATCACACAGACACTGAAAATGACCATATTACCCTTACTAGGAATTAGTGCAATAAATATCATGGATACAATTAAAATGACCATACTACCCTTATCAGAAATAAGTAAAGTAAATATTACAGATTGTGAAAATTACCATATTACCCTTACTAGAAATAAGTTAATAAATATCACAGAGACAGTGAAAATGACCAAATTACCCTTATCAAAAATAAGTAAAGTAAATATTATAGACTGTGAAAATGACTATTTTATCCTTACTGGAAGTAAATGCAATAAATATTATGGAGACTGTCAAAATGACCAAACTACCTTATTATAAATAAGTGCAGTAAATATCACACAGACGATGAAAATGAGTATACTACCCTTACTGGAAATTAGTGAAATAAATATTATGGAGTCTGTAAAAATGACCATACTACCCTTATCAAAAATAAGTAAAGTAAATATTACATACTGTGAAAATGGCTATTTTACCCCTATTGGAAATAAGTGCAGTAAATATTATGGAGACTGTCAAAATGACCAAACTACCCTTATTAGAAATAAGTACAATAAATATCACACAGATGGTGAAAATGACCATACTACCCTTACTGAAAATTAGTGAAATAAATATTATGGAGACTATGAAAGTGACCAAACTACCCTTATCTATATATTTTCTAGAAACTATATAAACGCCCTTAATCCAACGAATATGGATGTCCCATGGATTTTTATAGTTACATCCGGACCCAATCCGTAATCCGTTGAATTTCAGAAATCTCATCCACGTCCAACCCATTAGTGAACGATTCAGACCTCCATCCACAAAAATACGGTTGGTCCCGTTTAAGTCCACGGATTACGGATAAAAATGCTCACCCTGCCATTAATCAATCACATTTCGAGTTTTAAGGCCTGCAAATGGGCCATCCGCAGAAGTATTGGGAGGACACATTAACGTTGAGTGATCTTAGCTACATTAATTTCTTTGAAAAGAAAACTTTCAAAATGAAAACTCTTTAACCAAAAAAAAAAACAAAAAAACAAAAAAAAAATCACATTTTCGTTACTAATAACTAATCATGTACCTTGTTGATGATTATGATCCGATGATGATGATGATTTGTCTTGGAAAACTTTGTGTTCTTTCTCACCATTTCTATAATTACTGTTTCTTAAAATCTCTATCAATTGTTGTTGAGTACTTTCTTGGGACGCTGCGAGTGTAGCCTGAGATTCAACCAGTACTTGAAGTAACGCCTCAAGCCTACCAAGAGATTCAATTACCATCGGACCTAACACCATATCCTGCAGCTGAGATTCATGAGCATCCCCACCTTGTTCTTGTTCTCTAGCAGACATGTTACGGTGGAGGCGGTCAGCAACTTTTTCAGATAGAGTGGGATAAGATTAAAGACTGAAAACACGCGTGTGCTATGAGGATTCAATATAGACTTGATCTAAACAAAATATGAAAGTGGTGTGCATGATTAAGTTAAAAGTCTCCTCCATTATCGATTGAAACTATAAATTGTTTGTAAAAAGTAGGCATACTGCAGCTGGCCTGTACCGAGTTGTTTGCCATGTGCACCTCAATAACTATGGAACAGCTCTCCGTTTTGGTCAATGCCAATTAACAATTATCTTTGCCATCCAAACTCCATAGGCTTTAGAAGAGATTTGTTTTTGTTCCAACTGATCCTACTGTTTTATATTATATCTTTGATTTTCTTTCCGTTAACATCTGCGGGGATAGCTCAGTTGGGAGAGCGTCAGACTGAAGATCTGAAGGTCGCGTGTTCGATCCACGCTCACCGCATCATTTTCTCTTTTAATTTTTATCAAAAAATCTACTTTCCTCTTGATTATTAATTTTTTATTTTTATCAAAAAATCTACTTTCCTCTTGATTATCTCCAGACTTACATGGACGTCGAAGCTGATAAGGAGGCTCTCAAAATGTTAGATACCAGAAATATTGTGCCGGTTAAAGAAATGGCAGATCTGGTTTCAGCAAAAGTTAAAGCTGTTGATATTGTCAAGGATATGTGGGTGCGAATGAAGGTTGGGGTATATAAAGGGGACAGATATTGCAGAAGTTGTTAGTGTCCCTGATATGCGACAAAGGATTATGCTTAAGCTAACCCCAAGGGTTGATTTACAAGCTGTTGCTGGCGAATTGGATGGTAGAAAAGTCTCCAAGAAGGCAATTGTTCCGTCTCAACGTCTCGTGAATTCAGGTGAAGCAAGAAATGTTAACATACCTGTAGACTTTATGTATTCCCAGTTTGATGTCTTGCCAAATTATTCTAGTTAGCAATGCCGGGGTGTCAAAATCAACCATTATAGAGATTAGAGGAATGACGATGCTAATGGAGAATCATCCATTATAGAGAAACAATATTTGACCAGAAAAAATCAGATCATAAAAAATGAATAGCAAAACGAAATTTGTTCTATAGGAGCTCTAACGGCTGAAGATATGTAGGGAGTACAATATGTTTCTAGATGGTAATCCAACGATAATATTAAAAAATTCTGTGCCAATACTTACCATATCGACCCGAACTGCTAGTATACTGCAACAATGAGCTGACTTGAAGTCTAAATAACTAGATTTGTCAGATGTCAAGATATGACTAACTCAAACAAGCTTGCCTTTGCGGTTCATCTTTTGATCCACTGCAACTGGGTTTCTCAATTGTGGAATTATTTTATAGGTTCTCTCAATATTAACTGGGCAATGTCAGGTGACTTTCAAACTCTTTTACAGTGCTGGAGAGTTCAAAGACTTGGAAGAAGACAGGCTACTATTTGGCAGGTTATTCCCTTTGCAATCATTTGGGAAACTTGGAAGGAAAGAAATTCACGTTTTCATGGTGGAAGATTGTGTTGGAATCTTGCAAAAATAAACAATAAGTTAGATGTATCAAAAACTAATATGTGAAGAAATAATCCGAAATAACTCTACCGAATCAACTTGACGAGGGTAGAATCACAGGTTCAACAAGTTGTTCTTAATACATTAATTCGCAGGTATACTCGAGTTGAGTAATGTTAAACCCTTCACAGCGAAGATGTGTCCAGGATAAGACTGCCCGATATAACTCGAGTTAGCACAACGCAAGTTACCCACTCTTGAACTCAGCAACGGAGATGGAAGTAAAACACCACACAAACAACAAAAGAAGATGATAAAAAGAATTGCTTCTTATGTGTTTTCTTAAAACAGAATTTCGAGTTGTATTTATAGGATGAAATACTTCCAAAATGAAGTTAGGTTTTGGTTTTCTTCAAAAACAATTAAAACACGTAAAAGAAATTTACCCATAAATAAAACTCTTAAGAAATAATTTTGGAATTAATTTCCTAAGGAAAAACTCGCTAAAAATAAATCCGTGTAGAAAAGGAACTTGGTGCATGGCATACGCGCATATCATATGGGTCAAAACATGTATATGATGAAATACTTCCAAAATCAAGTTAGGTTTTGTTTTTTTTCAAAAACAAGTAAAACACGTAAAACGAATTTACCCATAAATAAAACTCTTAAGAGATAATTTTGGAATTAATTTCCTAGAGAAAAACTCGCTAAAATAAATCCGTGTAGAAAAGGGACTTGGTGCATGGCATACGCGCATATCGTATGGGTCAAAACATGTATTTTTGCAATACATACATAAGAGTATGATTATATAATGGAGCTCCTCTTTAGTTTTTCATAATGTGGGACTAAAAGTTCCATTTCATTCATCCAAAAAATGAGTAAGTATCCTTAGATCATTAGATCAAACCACACCAAAACCATAAAACCTTTTATTAAAACTCATTTTCTACAACAGATTGAAGTCAGTCGAGGAACTTAAGAAGGTTATCAAGGAGACGATTTGATATATCCTTCCTTTATTCACAAAAAAAAAAAAAAAAGTGGCGATTCGGTAACTTGTGGCATGAAATCCTTAAGCTGGTTTCATGGCGTGTTCCAGACAAAACAAAGTTAATACGCTAATATTCAAATTAGTTGTTGGAATTGATTCTTTTACCGTTTATTAACATCTGCGGGGATAGCTCAGTTGGGAGAGCGTCAGACTGAAGATCTGAAGGTCGCGTGTTCGATCCACGCTCACCGCATAACCAAAAATTCCGGTCATCAATTTCTAGGCCAGTGGTTCTTTTTTTTTTTTTTTTTTTTTTGCAACACAAAGCTCTCTAAGACAACCCAGTGCCTGGCTCATGAAAAAAGGCTTATTATACATATGCATGTATATGAAGCCAAATCGCACACCATTTTGACTCATCTGCTCCTCTAAATATCTGAATCTCGAATTCCGAATCCGGCAAATAGCTAAGCTAAGAAAGGAGTGGCAATGAAAGAAAGACATAAAAGGCTCAAAATCAAGACCAAGATAAGAAAAGAAAACAAAGAGATAAAGATGCGACTTGGTTTGACCAAGTCATCAGATCATTTTCTAAATTAAAAAACCCATTTTTAACTAACTTTAACAACCAAACTTCCCAACCCTCATTTCTCTCTATCTCTCGTTCAATCAATCTCTCTTCTCTGCAACCCCCCCAACCAAATCCATAATTTTGCAGCTTTTGTTTGTTTTTGATACCCATCACGAATTTACGATCAATCTCATCTTAATGTGGACGCCATGGAAGAAAAACAACCCAACAAGAATTCACAATTCTTCACCAGACTTCTTATGTTCATCATTCAAAGACATACAAAATCTATGTAAAGAAGAAGAACCGTCATCACAAGAAAAGGGCACCAAAGTCCCGAAGAAAGTATTTCACCGTGTACGCATCGCAACATCCGTATTACGTAGTTGGAATTCATGGAACTCATTTTCACAGCAACCCAATTCTCCATTCTTAGAACCATTAAATATATCACTCCCCGGTTCGGAGAAACGTATAGTTGTTTATTTCACAAGTTTACGTGTAGTTCGTAAGACGTTCGAAGATTGTCGAACGGTTCGTTCGATTCTACGTGGATTTCGTGTTTTTGTAGACGAACGAGACTTGTCAATGGATTCTGGCTTCTTAGAAGAATTGCAGGAGATATTAGGATCTAAGGTGCAAGTTACATTGCCTAGGGTGTTTATTGGAGGCAGATATTACGGTGGTGCTGAAGATATTAGACAACTGCATGAAACTGGAGAATTAAAGAAGTTGATTGAAGGTTTTCCTAAGGTGGAACCAGGCGTATGTGAAGATTGTGGTGGGTATCGATTTCATCTCTGTGATCAATGTAATGGTAGCCGTAAGATATATCTTGAGAAAGGTGGAGGGTTTAAAACTTGTTTGAGTTGCAATGAGAATGGGTTAACTAGGTGTCCTACCTGTGCATCTTTAGAAGAGTGATGCTTAGAATCACAAAAATCAAAATGGTAACACTTTCTAATTACCAGAGTTACTTTTTTTTTTTGTTAATTCTTTCCAATGTAATTTTTCGTTTGATTACCTTAAATACAATTTCTTTTATCTCATTTTTTTCTTTTTTTTGTCCAAAAAATAATATTTTTTGTCAAAAAAAATATTCGTTCGTATGATTTTCGGTGAGTTTATTTTTTATGGGTTAATACCTAGAGTTTTGGGTGTTGACAAGTTTTGAGCTCAGATTATGTGTTCGCAAACGGTGATTCAGAAATGTTTGCTTTTGAGAATTGGCATTTGTATCATACTAGAAATAACCCGTGCCGTAACGGCACGGCATGAGACAAAATAGTTTTTGATTAGAATGATTTTAATAATTACCACACTCTATGAGTCTTAATGCGACCCATGAGAAATTGTAGACATGAAATCTTAATCCAAGTAATTATAGCTTCGGTTACACTTAAATAATAATTTAATAGTTCCTCACTATATTTTTTAGACTCCAAATAATAGTTTTTGATAAAAATTCCTCGTTGATCATTCTTTGAAAGACAAAATCCGGATTTCTCCGTTGTGGTATTGAACTTAGAGAGTGATAAGAGTCCTCCCTCATGGAGAAATGTTCGGAACTTCCAATGTCAAATTCTTAGGAATGACGGCGTGCATGGTATCTCCTGTTTTGGACGTCAAGATTAATCAGAATGCATAGCTAATATTTTTATTAAAAGAAAAAAGAACATTAGTTTGATTTGGACCGAAATAAAAATATACTCACCTTTTCATCGATCATTATTAAATCCAGAGCAGTGACTTAGTTGGTCACCATGAAATCGACATCTTCCCATTTTCTGGCAACACGAAATTTGAATACTGCAGGTTTATTTTCATCCCAATTATGTAAAAAATGATTACAAGGCGTCACTAATATTTTATTCTTTTAAAAAAAATAGTTTCATTCGGATCGAAAAAACAATATACTCAAGTTTTTATCGATCATTAGTAAATCCAAAGTAGTAACTTTGTTAGTCGCCATGAAACCGATCTCTTCCCATTTTCTTGACCTGAGTACTGTATGTTTATTTTCATCGCAATCATGCATTCTTGAAAAGAAAGCAAACAGGTTTTGGGAAACGGTTTTTATGGGACTGCGGCTAATCATGTTTGACATATTGATACTCTTAAGCTAAAAATTTCACCAAAAAATTAAGTTGGAATGAGTGAATGTGTGTGGTTGAAGAAATACACTCCTTTATTTATACATTGCTCATTGATAATTGTAATTAGGGACACGTTCAATTTTTTTGACGTTTTTTCTTTTGGAATGAGTTATTACGTGCTAGTCATAAAGGAGCAGTCGTTTCGTTGCATGCAGACCTTAGAGCATGGACGATTTTTACTTATTTATTGATAAACAACTCTCTTAATCGTAGGAGGATAACGGGAGAGTAAATAGAGATCCAAAGCAATTGAAAATATTGGAATTAAAAGAGGAGGAGATTTGTTTCTGAAATTAAGCAGACATTAAACGTTTCCAGAAAAACGTTTAAAAAAAAACTTTGACATGCACCATCAAAATTCACGTTCATGAGTTTGGAGATTCATTCATCTGTATGTTTTACTCTATGGAAGCTCATAAGTTTCATTTTTCTTTTTCTTGGAATCAATTGATATGGTGACAGTTTTCACCATTTAGTTTGTATAGTGTTATCTCTATTTTTCAATTCCTTGAAAGAGGCTAATCATGATTAATTGATTTTGTTTTGTTTTTTATTTTTACTTTTGGAGTTTAGCTTCTTTTTGTTTGTGTTGTTCTATTTTTCAATTGCTTGATCAGGATTTTTAGTTTTTTTTTTCTTTTTTGAGTTTAGCTTCTTTTCGTTTGTGCTGCAGATTTTGATCAAATTATTTATGGTATTAAAATCTGATGCAAAGATAGCCGTGATCATGATCAAGAATATAAGATTCATCTGTCGATTGGTTAAATGTTTCATTCAAAAATAAATTTATTACGAATGCTAGAAAATGATTCTAAAGTTCTTTGTAGTTTGGGTTTTACATTGTAATGTTTTTTTTTTTTTGCAGAATGATGAAAATAAGCTTATTCGATTGCTAAAATTAAAATTAAGCCCACCGCATAAGGTTAAATCTTTTGTGGGTCATTTTTTGGATATATATATATATATATATATATATATATATATATATATATATATTCATTACTCATTGTTCCATTTGTATAATGAGTATAATGAAAGAAAGTTACAAATACCGTAAATAATAATTGAAACATGGTTGTAACATTTATTTTTTCAGTTTATTAAGAGGATTATTAATATCTCCATAATGGAAGAAGGTTAGAAACACCACAGCCGCTAGATGTCTTTGGTTGTGATGAGACTTGGATGGTCGGATCACTTGTTTGACTCTCAAAATGTTATCCATCCGTCCAAAGCTCAAAAATCTATGTTGTTTTGTATTATAGATTAGTCATGCACATTGATCATTCATTCTAGCTAGGGGTGTGCAATCCGTAACCGCGGATTTCATCCACAACCGTCCGTAAAATTACGGGTGAAAACAAACTGCAAGAGTCTATGGGCCGGTCACGGATGAATCCTCAAATCCGCAAGGTTTAGCGGTTTGGTTACGGTTGGTTTTGTAAATCCGCGGATTTATCCGCACCGTAGGGTAGTGAAAGAATTTCATAAAACAAAAAAGTATCTAAGATACAAATAATGAAAGCCTATATAACACAAAGATAAAAAGTAGTAGAGAAAGGTAATTAATTAAGTGTTGTGCATTGTTAACGGAAAAGAAACTAGAGCAGATAAAAGAATTAAAAATGTGCCAGATGCCAGGATCTAGCTCCGACGAAGCTTGATGACATATGGTCCTTAAGACTTAACTTGACATTAGGTCCATTCTCGGGTTAAGCTTAGCATTGAGGGCTTACAAACAGTTTAACTCTGAACTCCATAGATAATATTACAACGATGAACCTCGTTTAAAACTCATATGGCGATAAACATGGTCAGTCTAAAAGCTCATATTAAAGCAACGACCTGTTGCCCTTATCTCATTTGTCAGGTCTCTAATTTTCTCTATATAAACCTTTTTTTTTCTTGTCTAAATCCGCGATTAACTAGCAACCTGTCCGTATAATTTGCAGATCCGCAAAGATCAAATTCGGGGTGATTGGGCCGGCCACGTTTCAATTTTTCAAATCCACAACTTTGACGGTTTGATTGCGGGTGACCCCTAATCCGCAACCGTCGATCGGTTGCACACCCCTAATTGTAGCATTTAAGCTTTTCTCTCAATAAGATTGCAACTAAGTTTAAGCCCATTAAGACAAATCCTAACAATGACTCCAGCTCAAATGGTAAAGTTATTTTGTTAAATTTTTAGTATAATTTTTTATCCCTTTATTACCGATAAAATATTTTTGTCTCACTCTTTTTACTTTCTGCCAGGGTATGAACATTACACATACGTTGTCAAAAGGATGATTAGTTATGCACATTGATTGATCATGTCTACCATTTTGTGAGAAGCTTTACCATCTATTTCTCAATGAGAGCCAATCGAGTTGAGGCCCAATATTAATTCCAGCCCAAACGTTGTCATTTTCTTAGCTGTTGGGAATCGTCAAAATGTGGGTAGTAGTCCCATTTAAGTCGAATCACTTTTGCAGGTGACACTACATTTTCATGTGTGTTGCTGCAACAAGCAAAGCAGTGTAGGGTACATTTGATAGTTTCGGGGTGCGAACTTCTCAGTGCCCTGATGGTTGGAACCCTAGTTAGCAATTCGGGATTCGGCAAACGTACGGAACGGCAAACGTACGAGTATTATACGGTTTTGTAAAATCCAGATTCGGTCCAAAATTCGGTCAACGGGACGTGATTCGTCAGTAATTCGGAACGGCATACGTACGTGTATAATTCGATTTATAAATGTGAGTTCGGCTCTGAAAATTCGGTATCTATATATAACAAATAATTTGTATTTATAAGGTCATAGACCAATTTTTATGCATATGTGTGAGTTATTTAAAGAAAAAATAAACTTAATATGATGATATTAATAATATATACAACATTAGTTATCCAAGAGGACGTCGTATGGTGGTTTAGATGCTTGGTTAGTGAGTTTGAGATCTCTCTCACCTTCACCTTCAAATCTCTTCAGTCGTTTTTGTTTCATAAAAATTACAACACGTCTAATATTCGGTCGTGTATGCTCGGAAGGCAGTAAAGCCCAAAAAGTGGAGTCTTTGAAAAGTAAAAGTTAAAGAATTTATGGCGAATTAAGCGGACGTATCATTCGGAATACGTAAAATTCGTGAACGGTTCGCAAATAATCCGGGAATACCACATAATACGCGACTTGGGTTCGGAATTGCAAACGTACACGAATTTATGTTCTAACTAGGGTTGGAACATGAGGCTTAGAGATGTTGCAATTATTTGTGTTCATTCATGGAGGGCTCCATATCCCATCAAGTCCCAACCTAATCATATGTTTGGTCTTTTTGTGTTTTTCTTTTTATTTTATTTTGCAACTTGGGAATGGTTTCGCGTAATATGTCGGCTGTTCGGCAGGTTCTTTGCATCCTATCAATGGAGGGTTCATGCTAGGGATTTAGATTTAGACTCTTGAGGTTGGAAGTTGCAACCTTTGATTGCTTTTTGGTAGTGCCCTGTTTGATTATTTTGACATGTTAAAAGGTTGGAGGTTGCAATTTCTTTAGATAAGAAAGTCAAAAAAAATCAAAAAATCGAAATTACATCATTTTATATATATAATTAAACAAAATGCAATAAAAACTTGAAACTATAATGTTAAGTCTTATATATAGCACAGAGAATAAGGTTCACAACATTGTGGATGAACTTTGCAGCTTATCGACTCAATTAAGCCAAAAAAATTAAAAGCTTATTTTTGTGTTTAGATAGCACATAAGTACCTCTTCGACTTGGTTACTTTTGCTTTCTATAAGTATGAAAAGTGAGAGGTTAGTTTAGAAACAAAAAAAAAATGTTAATAATATGTTTTGATGCATATCCAGAAGTAGCAGTGTGATTTCTAGAGGTCAAAAGGTAAGAAACTAATTTCGCTATAAAACTTCAGAACTACTTTTAGAAGTGATAAAATAAATTTTTTGTAAAACTAATTATTTTTGTTTCTGATTTCTGCTTCTGACATCCTAACATGCCATAACTTATTTTTGATTCTGATTTCTGGAATTAGCTTTTGGTGCTGGTATTACATCTGAAATTTTCTACTAAAAAAATTTATTTATAAAGCAAAAAGAAAATTAATTGTGTCTTACAAAAACTAACCAGAAGGTTAAACAATTTATTTTTTAAAAGAAATTGTACAAAACAGTCCTAGTATTAGGACCCGATTCACAAAAGCATTCAGCTGTTACAAACTATTAACAAAATGATCATATTTTTTTTTTTGAAAAGAGAGTTAAGTGGTGACTCACAGCTAAATATGTTAATGAAATTATCTATGTGTCCTTCATATTTATCCCTCCATATAAAATTTTAACTTTTGCTTTCATTATAATTTTTCTGACGGTGGCGCTATTTGTAGGTGGTGGTGGTGGTGCCGCTTACATATCGTTACACCGCATTCAGGATCGTAAAACTGCATTCAGGTTCGTTACATGGCATTCAGGATCGTTACACCGCATTCTCCAAAGGATTCACCGCTTCTCCTTTGGGGTTTAGCAGAGATTCTTAAGCTTCCACCATCACCACCACCACTCCAACCAATTAGTTATGGGGAGTGAAAAAGCACAACTCCACTCGTTCGGAGTGAAGATATGGTGTCAGCTTCACATGGTTTAGATATCATATTTTTAAGAAGGGTGTCATTTTTCCTTCTATTTTAAGATAGTTTCATAGATTCATTTCAACTCGTAGTCAACTCTTTTTCTTCTAATTTTATACTAAGAGATCCTCCATCTCACAAACTCAACCCAGAAGCAATAACTGAAAAGCGCATGTCCCCTTGCTTGCAACTATAATAGAGAACCATATATAGAAACCTACTCTTGGCTCTTGAGTGATATCCAAGTTACACTTTCTTTCTTTCTTTCTCTCATATGCATCATCATGCAACATTACAACACCACAATGATTTTCCCCTCTCCTCATTATATGAGAAGGGAAGACCATGACGAGCCAGGTTCTGATGTATGGATGGAAAAATTAACGATATGTCCATATGGCACATTGAGGGGTGCAAAATGAGCTAGATGGCTAAAGATGGGGGTAGGAGTCCGCTAATCCGGCAGTGTAATTGCACATTCATGCTCTAAGCTGGCTCCGCTCTGGAGGCAAATAACCCACCGTTCAAAAGCCATTGGTTTCTCCCAAAAAACGGGTGGCTCATTTGGGAGGAAAACAGTTCGAGTAGGACTTCGCAAAATGGGTTCCATTAGGCCTATTCCTACGCACATGCCAAACCCTTAGTTTTGCCATATATGCACCCATTATAGGTATGCCAAAGTGCCAAACTCATATGTCCATATGTTATTCCCGACATATAGGCATACACGATAGAGTTTCCAACGAGCGATAGAGTGTCCATCGCTCGCTGGTCAATCCAGCGCCAGCGCCACGCCAGTCAATCTATCGCTCGCCGTTCTGATCATCGCTTATCATATCTTTATCCAACGACTACTATTTTCCCCCTCTATAAATACCTAATTTCAATCTCATTTCAACTCACACTAGAAATTCTGAATCTCTCTAGAATTTCTCAATCTCCAATTCTTTTCATCACTCTTCCAATTCTTTAGAGAGCATGGATGATAATATGAACCTTGCTGAGTGCGTAGTAAACCAACGTGCTGTCGGAAATTGAAGAGTTGTTGATCACGTCAATGTAGACAGTGAAATTAGAAGAAGTCAAATCAGGAGACGTCAATTTATGAGGCGAAAACCAAAATTCAGTACTGCGGAAGGTGAATGTATTTGCAGGAATTATATTGATTTTACTCAGGATCCATCATTTAATCTCCAACCATTGTGGCAAAGGATTTTTGAGAAATTTCAAGAACAAACAATGAACATCTACAATCGTGATGTTTCAGAGTTGATTCAGCGCTTCGGTACAATTACGCATGAAGTTACTAGGTATGTTGTTGTACTTCAGGAAGAAGGTCCAAACTTGAGAAGTGGTGAAACCACGATGGAATTTTAGAAAAGGTGTCGTGCGGAATATCGTCGCATCTACAGAAAAAAATCCATTTTAAAAGTTGTTTCGAGATTTTAAGATATTTGCCCAAATATTGTCCAACGTTTATGTTGTAATTTTCAATTGCCCACTTAAGTATTAAGTTTTAATATTTGTTTAAATTGTTAATGTAAGATTGGATTAAGAATAGAATTAATTTTCAACAATATTCGTCAAATTTTCGACATAATCATTAATTTTAATAGTCATTTTACAAGACATAAAACTAGACAATAATTGAAAAGACTTTAAAAATAAAAATTTGGGACAATGTTCTTCATCTTGTTCATCTTCTTCATTTCACCAAACATCCAATCAATGCGCTCATGAACGGAGTCTCCTTTGTTTATCTTCTTTTTTGGCTTCAAATTTGTTTTGCCTTGATTTTCCTTGCCTTGAACTTTTCTTTACCTTTTCTTAGTTGCGGTTTTGACTTGGTTAATATCCAAAACTTGAAGACTTCTTTGCTTCTTACCAATTTCTTTATAACTATCACAAATCTTCTTAACGACACCTTCAAGCACTATTCCAGAAAAATCAAGTTGTGTTGCCGAATCAAGTTGGGTTAATTGTGCCATTTGGAGAAAATAGAAGAAATAAATTAGATTGAGAAATAGAGAATAGATTAAGAAAAAGAGAATTTTTTGTGTAAAAAATTTGGAGTAAGTTTTGAGTTTGAAAGTTACATATTTATAGCGATAAAGAACTAGCCGTTAGCGCTAGAGTCAAAATCGTTGGCGTTAAAGATATTAACGTCGGCGCTAAAGACTTTATCTCTGACGATATAGTCAATATCGCTCGCTAGTAAATCTATCGCTTATCGGTTTTTTCATGATGACGCAATTGGTTTGTCATACCACATGGTATGTCAAACTGGTTTTTTTTGGCATGTGCATAAGAATAGGCCTTAGTATTTAAATCTAGACGTCTATCTCATTGTACCACACAAATCTCTGACCTATTCATGGGGTAAGAGATTTGCGCCAACCAGGAGTCTTCTTATTTTCAAGAGAAATAAAATAGAATTACGGACTGTAAATTTGAATCATTTGTTTGTTTCAATGTTGGATCATTGAGGTATGGCTATGATTTAATATTACCAAACAAAAGAAAATAAGATGAAGATGACTGTCAATCCTTATCAATTTTGGCCTTTTACTAAGATTATTGTTTTACTAATTTGGATTAAGAAATGTAACAAGATGAACCACCGAACCAGAAAAAGAAGAGTATTGGACTTGGTAACTAAAAACAAAAGCAACGAAAATGAAATGTAGTTGTAGTGCTTTTGTTTCACTTTCAATTTCCAAAAGAGGTTGGATTGGGTAGACTTGAGTGTTCATTTGTCAAATTTTAGTAGCAAATACATGGAGTGATTCAAAGTTATTCGGATAGAGTTTGCCACTTTGAAGGTCTTTTTTTTGTCGAAGCATGTACATTCAAAATGGGAGGATTAGATTGATATTACGCGTGGGTAATTTGGTACTCATAGAGTTACTGAGAATAATCTGGTTAATAAAAGGAGGGATTGCAAGGTCCCAAATCGTTGTTGAAAACATATCCATTTGGATTCTGTTAGACTGTCAGTTGCATAGTTTGCTAGTTCATCTACCGTTTGGTTTCCTTCTTTATAATTGTGTTGAATAACGCAGGGAGAAATATTACAAAGAAAGTGTTTATTTCTTTTTCATTGTCTTTATCTTTTCTTGTTTCTTTTTGAAGCACTTTTTCGTTGTCTAGTATCTCCCAAATCATGTTTGCCTGGTTTTTTCTCACATAAAATTCTTTTAACCTACTAAAATAAATTTTCCTTGTTTTATTGGATTATATCAACAATTATCCCAATATGGGATTCCATTTTTGTGCACTTACGGGTGCACATTCCTCCTCTTCTTAATAGTCGTACACTTAATGAAGATTTCAATCGTCTTAAAATTTTATTTTATTTTTAAAAACTTAATAATTGTTACTATATATCCTTTTTAGAGCGATGAAAACTACATAACATTTGAAATTACATCATCTTATTTATCTAGGAGTATTTAAGAACACGCAATTGGAGGATATGGAAATTAATCGGGGATATAAATTAATATTCTCATCCAATTGATCCTGCAGAGGGGTGTTTTAGGGACAAAAGTACTAAGCTACCCTTTAAAACAAATAAACCTAAATCTATTCTTCTCATACCCATATTCCCTTGAAAACGTTTTTCTTCTTCCATCATCGATTTCAACACGGTTTCATCGTTGCTTCAAAATTTCTTTGGCGATTAAACGATTATATAGACATGCCTCCTCAAAAGAAACCTAATTGTCGATAATTTTTGTTTTAAAAGAACTCGTTTAAGTTAGAATCAAAAATTATAACTGAAAATTTCTAGTTACAGTTAATACGGGCATTGTACTCATCATGAATACAGTGTCGGTTTCACATACCGGCATAGTTTTAATATGAACACTATGCAGTTTTACTATGTCGGCGCTGTTTTTAGTATGAATACCTTGCGGGTAGTCACGGTTGTAGTTTTCAGAATTTTGCATGTACATATGCCGGCATAGAATATGTTTGAACACCATGTCGCTCTTCTTTCCGGGCATAAAATATGTTTGAATACCATGCCGATAACCATGTGAGAAAAACTCAAATTTCTGAAATACTTGTATCGTATGCCGACATAGCAAGTTAAGCAATGTACCATGCTGTCACCAATACCGGCATGCTCGATAATGAACATTTTGTGCCGGCAGTGTATTCAAGAAGCACTCTTTGTATATAAAATGCCGACTTCAATTTCAAAATTGGGGGATTGTGTTTCGGCATGGTAAAATCATGGATGCCATGCTGATTAGGTCCATGCCGGCATGGTATACATACTTTTACCGTGTCGACACTGAGCTTTTTCAGGCGTAACAACGACGAATTAAATGAAACAAAACAAATTTCAATGTATATTAATACCTATACATGAGTATTTTGAGCACTTGTTTACTATACTGGGTTGGTTCTTCACCTAAACCTTCATGATCATAAATATCTTGATTTAATGTTGTTGCATCAACAAATTCAATGATAATGATTTATATTAATCATTATCAAACTAATCTATTAACTTAACTAATTAAAATTAACCACTAAACATGATTAGTGAGGGGTACATTAGAAATTATAGGGGTTTACCCTTTTTTACTATTCAAATCCTTATTTTGTCTTACCGTCATTTCCCGTAATTTATTTCCATATGCCCCAATTGCGTGTCCGTATTTAACATTTTTTTCTTTTTGGATTATCTATTTAACATTTTTGAGAGTGTTCGCACACCAGCTTCCAAAGCAGAAGGCTATCTTAATAGTCAGAAGCACAAATAAGTTGCCTAAATAGAGCTTATCTTTTGTAGGAATCATTTTAATATTTTGTAGGATCTGTTCTTCTAGTGTTGTGGAGGATTTTACTACGAATTCTATTCCTTGGTTTGCAAGAGTTCATTGGCTCACAGTTTGTTCTCATTATGATTCGATCAGACTTGAACATATTTTTAGAGAAACTAATTTTTCTGCGGATAAAATCGTTAAAAGAGGTTGTCTTCTTAATGAGGGTGAAGGAACAAGTTTTGAAGGAAGACCAGATTTCTTCGATTGTATTGAACTTTTTAATGTTTCTTATTATCGTTTTAAGTAGTTTATAAGTTTTTTGGCTGTAACAAAAGGATTTGACTTAGCAAAAAAAATCATTTTAATATTTTGTTTTCAAACAAAATTCTGACTTGATTAAGTCGACAAGTAACCTATGAAAAAGTATCCAAACACCTCTTACTAATACGAATTTAAGAAAGTGTAATAAAAAGTTGAAGTTAAACACTTATTTGCAAAGAAAATGGATGATTAGAATATATAATTTTTTAAATGTTAAGAGGGACTCTTAACATTCTTAACAAAGAAAATGGTTTTCCAGCAACAACACTAAAAATGTTGTATTTTTGTGGCCAATTTCACTCGTTCAGTGTGTAGATATGGTGTCAGCTTCACATGGTTTAGATTTCATATATTTTTAAGAAAGTATCATTTTTCCTTGTATTTTAAGATACTTGATAGTATCCAGACAGGCGACTTTCCATCTCAAAACTCAAACCAGAAGCAATAAGTTGCAGCTCAAGCTAAAAAGTGCACGTCCCCTTTGGCCTCACACCATTAGAAAACCATACAAAACCTTAACTCTTTTCGAGTGACATCCGAGTTACTCTTTTCTTTCTTTCTCTCGTATGCACCGTCATCATCGTGCAACGCCACACCACCACCTATCATGAAACTCACTTTTGGCACCATGGATCCTTAGTGGGAGTGTGGGGCTGTCTAGAGGTGTGAACCGTGCCGGTCCGGCACATGAAGTCGCTTGCTTCACGTACCATATGTCGTGCTGGGTTGTGCCAACGATTTAAACGTATTGTGTCGTGTTGTGCTTTATTAGTCGAAAGCTAGGCACATCACAACCCACGAGCACAGCACGTAACGCGCTGTGCCATGTTGTGTCGTGCTGGCACACGTGCTATAAACAATGTGAGATCACTTAATGGTATACATTAAGTCGGACGTTATCACGATATCTAAATAGACAACATATAATTTGAAATTATTTCAGAATTTATTTCAAGTAAAATTAACAAGTTTATTCAATAAAATGAAATATCGCACCAAATATAAAATTGGATCATTGTCATGTGAATTAATGTTCTAGTCAAGTATATATAGGTAATGACATTTTAACAACGATATTGAAATATATTTTCCAATTTCTTAGATATTATATGTGTTGTTATAAAAATAAGCCAATATAAAATGTCAGAAACTAGCTAGAATAGTGGCTATTTTGTGAAATATACACAAAATGTGATGTATTATACCTTGTTATATTATGCATTTGTGCATGCTATAACGTGTTGTGCTGGACTGGGTCACGTGCTTACCTGTGCCGCATCTGTGCTGTGCTACTGTGCCGATTAGGTTAACCCAGCACAGCCCACGAAACAAATATATTGGGCCGTATTGGACTAAATCACGTGCTGAACTGGGCTCCGATTTTAACGTGTTGTGCTCATGCTGGCACAACCCAATTTACACCTCCAGGGCGGTCAATTGGTCTGAAAGATACGCATTAAACAACAATAAAACCAAGGAAGAAGAGGGATACAATGCTAAGTTCCTAACGTCATGCATGTATGTTTATTTGCAGATATTATGAGAAAAAACTTCAAAGTTTGTGTAGTCTAGTGCCAAACCAATATTAAGGGTGTACCATCAATAGTTTGTCGGTTCATTTTACTTGGTCCACTCACTGTTTACTCGGCAGTACTCCACAGTCAAAATTACTATTGTTTTTCAGGAATCATTGTTAAGGGACAGCTCTTCCTAGATGTGAGATCAGAGCAAACACCTGCTAAAATCTCGAGGAATTTGAAAGAAATTTGCTGCATTTTTTTCTAGTATTATTTGTTCCCTTTGTCCTATTGCAAGAAGTTTCGCGCAGGTGTGGAGCCAAAAAAATTGCCTTGGGAGGTAAAAATTGTTGAGGCAAGCAGATGCAAAAAAAAAAAAGAAAGGCTAGACTAAAAAAAATGGCTTAGGACAGGCAAAGTTGGACTTGGGTGCTATCCCGATAGGAGCACCTGTTATGGGTTGGCTCCGCCACTGGCTTAGGACAGGCAAAGTTGGACTATTATTTTTATTTTTTCATTGTAGCTTAAAAATAAGCCAAATTGAATAAATAAAAGTATCTCTTTTAAAAGAAATGTAACAAAAGCTGAACCAGAAGAATAAGAGTAATCGACTTAGTAACTAAAAAAATAAAAGCAAAGGTAGTTGTAGTACTTTTGTTTGTATCAACTTTCAAGTTCCAAAAGAGGTTGAGGTGGGTAGACTAGAGTGTTCACTTGTCAAATTTTAGCAAATACATGGAGTGACTCAATGGGTAATTGGGATAAGCTAATGAAGAAGGTGTTTGTTTCTTTTTCATTGTCTTGGCATCTACGGAATCATTCTTTTTCACATTAGATTCACACAACCTGCTATAATAAATTTTCCATGTGTTTTGGAACCATTACATTTATTTCAAAAGAAAACTCGGAATAAATTTGGATAGAGAATAAAATCTGAAAATAACTTCTGCATTAAAAAAAAAAAATTATTTGTTTGGATGACAATTAAAAAGTTTAAAAAGAAAATCAGAGATAATTTGGATAAATAAATAAATAATTTGAGACCGATTTTTAAATATAACTTTTTGGAAAAAAAAAAAATTTTGACTACTGTGTTTGATATCTACTTTTGTACCTTTCAATATTTTGTGAATGAATTTTTCTATTGAAATTAAATTTTGCTTCCGGAAAATAAAAAGAACAATAAAAATGTTTTTGCTTCCGGTATCAAAACACATCTACCTTATCCAACTACTCATTCTTCCGGAAATAAAATTCTATATTCATCTTCTTCTTTTTTTCCGAGCTACTTGATTTTGAGTAATATTTCATTTGCAGTGTACGTTGTTCTTAGAATCAAACTAGTCCAAAAATAGAAAATTAGCTAATTTTATGTTTGAGGACCATATATACACGTGACATTAAAGTCACTTGGTCTAGCTTTATCCACCACCACCCATATGGCTATATCCATCCACCTATATATATTTTGCCAAACCCATTAAATAAATATTAAAATTGATTTAAAAAATCTCACAATAACTAAAGAGGAGAGACACACAGCAGCACAGACAAGTCAAAACAGAGAAAAATGAAATAAATCTACTGGAATCTGCCCAAAGGGAGAAAAAAGAAGAATGAAAGACTAGACTAGATCCTATCAGTAACTCTTCGATTCCAGTACTTATATTTTATTGAAGATATCAGTCTCAAAAAAAAAAAAAAAACGCGTTTTTCAATAAGTTTGTTTTGTGTATTACCATGGGAGTGAAGTTACAGGTAAACTTACTTTTCTAAACTTTATCCTCTTCTTAATACTCCAAAAAACAGATGATGGGGTTTTCATTTTACATCTTATAATCATTTCTAACCATTAAATTTATCATTTTGATTCTATCTCATAAAAACAGAGAAATCTTGGTATGGAGGAACTTTGGAGGTGGAGATGGAGGAGATTGATTTGTATAGGTCTGCTAGTGTTGGGTTCTTGTGTTGATTCTTGCTTGTCTCTCAATGATGAAGGTATCCACTGTTTTGGTTTTTTTATATTTGATTTTGGGTTTTTGTGAAGTCGGATTTGACTGTGGAGATGGTTTGATTGAACATGCAGGGATATCACTATTGAGGTTTAGGGAGAGAGTTGGGAGAGACCCATATGGTGTTTTGTTGAATTGGAAGTTCAGTGATGGTGCAGAGAATCCTTGTTCTTGGTTTGGGGTCAAGTGTTCTACTGATGACAAAGTTATAAGCTTGTAAGTGGTGTGATTCTTTTGATTCAGCTTTTTCTTCTTCTTGTTCTTCAGTGGTGATTGTGAATTGTATGTTTTATTGTCTGAATGAACTTAAAATTGCGTGAATATAACATAAATTGACTAGTTGTTGGGATGATTACTAGTGAAAATTGTGTGGGAGGTGGAAGGGATTTGAGTATTTGTGTGTGTGTGGAGAGTAATTCAGAAGTAGATCTGTTGTTTCGAGCCCTTGCCGACAGAGATCTCAGTCTAGGAACGAAACAGTGATACTGTTGGTGACAGGTTGGAAATTCAATTGAGGGGAAAAGTCATATTGAGCTTCAACCTTGTGAGGGAGAATATTTAGTTGCATTTTAAGAATAAATATTATATGAAATAACGATGTGCGGTTACTTTTACTTGCAGAGATTTGAAGGATCTTTCTCTGGAAGGAACACTGGCTCCTGAAATTCGTAATCTCGTGTACATGAAGTCCATGTAAGCATCTGTGAGCGCTGGCCTAGTTTCTTTACAATTTTATGAACCCAAGTATGCAACTGAGCTTTTCTGTTGCAGAATTTTGCGCAACAACTCATTTTCTGGAATAATCCCTCTTGGGATTGGAGAATTGAAGGAATTGAAGGTTTTGGACCTGGGATTCAACAATTTCGATGGACCTCTTCCATCAAACCTTGGCGATAGTTTGTCCCTTGTCATCCTGTGAGTATAAGCTGTTGGATCTAACTTTTTATTATGCTCTTATTTCTCTGAAGCACTTGTGGAAATTCTGACTCATGATTGTAATTGCAGTCTGGTGGACAACAATAAGAACCTAGGCAGAATAGAGAAAAGTCAGCTATCAAGCTTGTGGCAAGTATCTCATTCCATTCGAAGAGCCATTACATGGTAAGATAAATTAAACTATCTCTCATCACTCACCTACTGCTAAATGGTGCACAAAGGAGATCATCTTAGATCTTGGAGATCTGGCAAAGACGTCTATTGCATAACTTGAATTATAAAATCTAAAAACGAACAGTTATTGTCAGAGTTTTAGCTAGAAAAGATTTCAGTAAGGGGTCCCAATTTATGCAGCATGTTACCCACCAAAAATTTAGGAAGTTATACTGATGTTGTATGGAACGATCATCAGAGTTTGTTTAGTATAATACCGTTCCCCAGGTAGGCTTCCTGACATGCTCTTGTATCTACTAGGAGCATTGCCCAAGTTGGAGAAGTAGCGCGCAGAAGCCTTCTTCGAGCAGTGAATGCCCCTCGTTCCCTAGAAATCGATGCTTTGAAGAGTATATCAGGAAAACAGACTCACTCGTCAGTTTCGCCAGCTTTATCTCCATTTTCCCAGCCACCTACGCCCTCTCCAGCACCAGCACATGTTCGTCCGTTCTTTCCTCCTATAGACCATTCGGCTTTTCTTGCTGCTCCACCACCGATCGTTCCCAATATACATTCAACCTCAGCATTCCCCTCGCCACCAGAAAGAACAGGTGCCCATTCTAAAAAGTACTTACCAATTGTATCTGTAGCTATAGGGGCTTCATTTCTTTCTATTGCTGCTATTGTCGTTCTCCTCTGTCGAAGCAAGAAAGTAGTCAGCGTCAAACCCTGGGTCACTGGGTTAAGTGGGCAACTTCAGAAAGCATTTGTAACAGGTAATCTTTTCCCCGAATGATGCTGCTTCTTTATATTCTGAGATTGTAATCATATTATTATTACTTTTTTCTGTTGGTCTGTCCGTTCATCACTATATATTGATTATTAAGAAAATGCATTTCAGGTGTACCAAAGCTCAAGAGATCAGAGCTCGAAACAGCTTGTGAAGATTTCAGTAATATAATAGGCTCTTCGTCTGATGGAACAATGTACAAAGGAACCTTGTCGAGTGGGGTTGAAATAGCAGTGACGTCTACTGCGGTGACATCTTCCAAAGAATGGTCAAAGCATCACGAAGGGCAATTCAGGAAGAAGGTATTTTGGAGATTATATCACAAATCTCAATGTTCTCTGTCATTTCATCTGAAATTTCCTTAACCCCGTTGCCTTGTATTTATGTTTCAGATTGACGTATTATCGAAAGTTAACCACAAAAATTTTGTGAACCTTCTCGGATTTTGTGAGGAAGAAGAGCCTTTCACTAGGATGATGGTGTTTGAGTATGCTCCTAATGGAACGCTTTTTGAGCATCTGCACAGTGAGTATTCAAGTCTTACCCTACATAAGATGACTCTGTAGTTTCGTAGTAATTGACTGCATTTATAAAGATTTTCCCATTTTTACTGGTTCATTTTTAGGAATCATACAGGACAATTATAAGTGCATAAATTCTTATTATGCGAGTTATTATAATTCCTGCAGTAAAAGAAGCAGAACACTTAGACTGGGGAGTACGGTTGAGGATTGCAATGGGTATTGCGTATTGTCTCGAGTACATGCATCAACTGAGCCCACCCGTAATAGTAAAGAACTTGCAGTCCACCTCTATCTATCTAACTGAAGACTATGCTGCAAAGATATCTGACTTAGGTTTTTGGAGTGAGGCAACTGCTGTTAAGATGGGATCATCTGACACAGAGAATCCGCTCACACCGTCTGTGGATACTGAGAGTAACATTTACAGTTTCGGAATCATATTACTAGAGATGATA
Source organism: Papaver somniferum (assembly GCF_003573695.1). Classification (NCBI taxonomy): domain Eukaryota; kingdom Viridiplantae; phylum Streptophyta; class Magnoliopsida; order Ranunculales; family Papaveraceae; genus Papaver; species Papaver somniferum. The sequence continues at coordinate 4,142,609 of NW_020620492.1, read as the reverse complement.
AATGGTGGACTCCCTTGCTGTGTCAACGATGTCCAGCTTGTAGAATGGGCATCCGATTACTTGAGGAAGACCCGACCTGTCAAAGACATGGTGGATTCTACCTTGAAATATTTTCATGAGGAAAATCTCGAGAAACTATGTGAAGTGATTAGATCTTGCATCAATCCTGACCGAAAAGAAAGACCGACAATAAAAGACGTCACAGCTCAATTAAGAGAGATTACAGCAATGACACCAGATGGCGCAACACCTAAACTATCTCCTCTTTGGTGGGCAGAGCTCGAGATCATTTCTACTGAGGCAACCTAACAAGATGTATAGCCTAGGACTGTAAGATATTTCTTCTCTATCTATTTATATTTTGTTTGGGGCCTTCGGGCATCATATAAGGGCTATTGTCCGTGGAATGGTACAACTTGTACCTACCATTCGAGTGAAATATCATGTGTATAGGATATAGAACTGCGACAACAAACATTTCGTGTAACTAAGTTTGTTTTTTGTAAGTGTGAAAATTCACTACACTGAGAATATACTGTGAAGGTAATAAACATGTTCATTTTTCTCTGCTTGCGTCTTCTAATTTCTGCAACATTTCAGTTCTGCACTTTTTCAAGTTTCTGCAAGATATCGGGACCAGTTTGCTTCAGGGGGAGCAGTATCTTCCCTGAAGGTGGTGCATTCGAGGCTCGAAACTGTGACCTCTGATCTTTTAACTCCTTTACAACCAACTCTTACAGGATGTTAGTTTTTGCTGACTCAGCGTCCGGATCTGACTCGGCACGAATCAGATGTTAGACTGTTTGCTTTCTAGTTTAAGTCAAATCTAACTCAAAGAAAAACAAACATAGTGAGCCAGATTCAGATGAGTCAGATTCTGAAAGTCAGATCCAGATGAGTCGGGTAATTTCAGTCAGATCCAAAAAAAAAAATAACATGATGTTAGTTGTTAGACTACTCTGAAGTCCTAAATCCTTCTTGATGATTCAGTGTATCTTCTAGTAAAAAATAATGGCCTTCACGTATTGAATAAATTCAACTTCATAAAGAAAGAAAAACAAAAGTCAAGCAAATATTTGAACTTCAGGAAAATGAAGGTGGTCTTCACGTTTGCTGAAACTGAATGCTATAAATATGTGCTCAGAACAATTCTCTATTCATCAGCATCTTCTTGTTCTTTCTAATTAGCTCCATTGTTCTCTCTAATCTTCAAAGACATGGCAAGCCAAAAGCTTTTCTCAGTTCTCTCATTGCTTCTGTTGTTATCTATAGCTTTTGCTTTTGCAAATGCTTCACCATTATACAAGAAGCCAGAAGCAGCACCAAAGATGAAAGTCGGGAAACCGGAGTATCATAAACACGAGGTGGAGGTTGCTTCGACACCCTCGTATGATGATGAAGACGATGATGAAGACAAGAAGATTTCCGTAGTTGTGGAAGGTGTTGTTTACTGCCAATCCTGCAAAGCAGCAGGCACATGGTCTTTGACGGGAGCTAAAGCGATCGAATATGCGAAAGTCAGTGTTGTTTGTAAAGACCATAAAGGCAGAGTTAGCTTCTACAAGACTTTCAATACCGATGTGAACGGGTACTTTTACGCTGAGCTTGAAGGATTCAAGATGGATCATTACATCTTGGATCATCCTCTTCATTCATGTGGAGTTCATCTTGTTTCTTCTCCACTTTCTCATTGCAACAAACTTACCAATATCAATTATGGAATCAATGGGTCTCCTCTTCGATACGAAAACAAGAGGTTGTTTGGATCACATTATGAAGCTGTTGTTTACGCTGCCGGACCGTTAGCTTTCCGCCCTGAGCAGTGCTACTGATTGTAATGATCCTGCTATGTGAATTGTGTTTTGTTTGATCTTTTTCGGTTTTGGTTTCTTTTTTATACTTCCATTTGAGTTTTTCTACTGAATCGAGTGATTCTGACCTGATGAATGAATCAGAGTCTTTCACGTAACTTCTATACCAATCTAATATCTATTATACAGTTATACATGTATCAAAAATATTCAGATAGTTCTGCGAGTTCTCATTTTTGTCTAAAAATCAAAACTGAAAGTATCACTTTTCCTGAAACAGATGTAGTACATAATAGGATCTCGTCATAAAAAACTGAAATTCCCATACCTGACTTATGTACAGATTACAGACATCAACCTCCAATACTTCAAAAATCGGAAAAGAAGCACAACAACTCTGAAATTCTCAAATTTCTCTCATCACACAACGCCACTGCAATACAACAAAATGCACAACAGAGTTTGACTATCATCCAGCTGACACTTGCCTAGTCTAATTCTTAGAATGTCAGGAATACAGATCAATGTTAAACTTCTTCAGAATGAAAAGATCGAAATGATCTGTGACCACTGTTAAAGTTCTGGATCAAACAAATACTTGGTTTCTTCACACAAAGGTAGACTTCCGCTACCACAATGGTTTGCCAAACATCTCATTTATATCATCCATGGCCTGCTTTGTAAATACAGTTGGCTCATGTAAATCATACTCACTGCCAGTCTCCATTTTATTAGTTGGTAACTTCGCTTGTTTCTTCAGTTGTGGTTCTGGTTGCTGTTCCACATCATCATCAGGAAGTATGGAAAACCCACCAGACTCCATTTTGTTATTTGGTAACTTCGCTTGGTTCTTCACTTGTCGTTGTGGTTGCTGTTCCATATCGTCATCAGCAAGTATGGAAAACCCACCAAAATCCATTTTGTTACTTGGTAACTCTGCTTGCTTCATCGGCTGAGCTTGTTGTTGCTGTTCCATGCTGTCATCTGGCAGTATGGAAAACCCACCATAATCCTTTTTCTTATTTGGTAAGTTCCCAAACTTCTTTGGTCTAGTTGCCCTCCCGAAATCTAATGGTTTCCCAAACATGTCATTTATGTCGTCCATAGCTTCCTTCATATTGACTGTGGGTTCTACTAATCCATGGTGGCAAGCATTCTCCACCTCCACATGATCGTCTAAAATAGTAGAACCAACAAACCGACCAACAACTGTGTCCTCTCTCCGTAGCAAGCGTGGCGCCGGTGCACTCTCTGCAACTTCATCATCAGAGTCATCCGTGGCAAGCGTGGGAGTTAAGAATACGAAACCATCACCATTTCCTTCACTACTTCCACTACCTTCCTCATCATCAACAAATATTTCAAAGGTCTCCTGTAGAGGTTTTCGTGTTTCAATCTTCTTCAACGTTGCTTCTTTTACAGGATTGGAAGCAACTGCAACAGGTGGTGCATCACCGTTTTCTTTGCCCTGACCAGAATATTTCTCTCCATCATCCATGCCTTCATCAACAAATACCTCAAATCCACTAGTCATTCTCTCTTCCACTTTGGTCGGATTTTTATTCAGTTTCTTCCTGCGAACTGGTTCTATATCTAAAGGTTCCCGAAACATGCTATTTATTGCATCCATGGCATCCTTCAAGTTGATGGTGGGATCCACTAAACCATGATGACATGCAGCTTCTGCTTCAGATTTTCCGACAAAGGCCGTCCCTACAAACTTCCCCACAACCGTTTCATCACTGCAAAATGAGCTCTCTTTACTTGATTTCCTATCACCGCTTGCTAACGGCTTAAAGAAAATTTTAGACTTTGTAGCTCCCAAGACTTCCTTGGCACTAGAAGAATCACCGTCGCCAAAGCCTTCTCCAGATTCTCCAATCTTCTTGGGAGGATGCAATATGCTCTTACAAACCTTGCCTGCTGTTAATTCATCCCGCTGAACTTCAACAGGTTCTCAGTCAGCTAATCACAGAACCACACAAACAAGAAGCAATGAACAAACAAGATAAAACAACAGTATTACCTGAGCCTTCTTTTTCTTCCTTTGTGCCATGCGTTCAAGGAACTCAATATACGTTTTCTTCAATTTTTCAATAGGTTGTGCAAGACTGCAACCGACAGTAGTAAACACCATCACATCTCAACCCTCACACAACAAGTACTTCAAGAGAACTCAAAGCTCACATTAACTATAAGCTTTTCAGTATATGCAAAATACAATGAACCCCATAAATACAAGAACACTTTTATTGAATCATTAAGATGTTAAAGAATCAAACCTACGATACAACTACCAGGATATAGTAAATCAGATAGGTTAACCAAAATTGACATCTAATTGATATAATTGAAGGCTTGAAGCAACATTACAGCTGATCCAAATCGAAGACAGATAAGCACTCACTTGATACAACTACTCGATGCAAATGGGATTGGAACCCCCACACACAGTGCACTTCTTGGTACAACTACCAAGCACTCTACTAACTCAATTGTCAAACACTCAAGTGGGATAATTCATTCGCAGTATTATAGAAAATCCTAGATTCTGTAATGAAAATCGACAGGGGCATGAAGCAACATTCCAGCTAATTGGATCAACTTAATATTTCAATCGAAAAGAGATATACATTCAGTTGATACAATCAGAATAGAACCCCTTAAACCTAAAATTGCAAGTGAAATTGGAGCCCTTAAACCTAAAATTGCAGCAATAGGATCCCTAATTCATTCTCAAAATTAAAGAAGAACTCCTACAATCAGTAATCGAAATCGACTTAATATTTGAACCACCCATAGAGAGAATGATAAAAGGGACTTACTTAGTGACTCCCAAATGATACATATTCTCAGCCTCATCGTATTTCTTCCTCTTTTCAAAATACAAAGCATAAGCTTGATAAAATAGAGCTTTTTTTGCCCCAATTTTATTCATCTCCATTTTCTTCAATAACCCTTTTGGATCATCCACCAGATCCATCTAATACACGGACAAAAACAAAACAAAAACCTAATCAAAATCAAAATCGAAGAGATGAAATCTAATGTAATCTTTGCTTGAATGATTTTAAACTTACCAGTTGAATCCAAATCTGGATATAACGAGTATCATTTCGATAAAGACGATCATTCTGGAAAGTCTGAACACATTTCTGTAAGAATCTAGGTAATTTTTGGTTGTAGATTTGAGGTGGTAATGATTGTTTCATTCTCCGAATTCCTCTGAGCCATGGCCGGAGCGGATCATCTCCGGTGTAATTTTTGATGTCGGAGATCGTGGAAGATAGTAAGAGTTGCTGTTGTTGCTCCTCCGCCTCTGCCATTGTTGAAGAAGACGAAGAAGAGGAAGCGGACAGAGCCGTTGAGGTTTTGAAAATTGAAACTGGAAATCCCTATTTTTAAAACCCTAGAGAGGGAGATTAAGGAATCCAAGAGAGTCGCATGTAATGTCATGTGACCCTCAAACATCAGATCAGAAATTTGCTTAGGAGGACGATTATCGAATTAGACCAACTATACCCTTGAGTGGGTTCCACCATTCGGTCCACTCCCAAACATTTCTTAAAATTATGGGTATAATTGGAATTTAATTACACAAAGCAAGAAGCAAGAGCGAGTGGTAGAGACTTTTTTTTTTTTTTCTTTTTTCTTTTTTTTTTAAGCATTCGATTTTTATTAAAGGGAGAGCAAAAATGGATCCGAGTCATCGAGTTGACTAAGATATTTGCTCTTTTCGGATCCGGTTTTGCACTCCCTTTAACAAAAATCAAGCATTTTAAGCTGATATCTTTCATCTTTCAAAAACAGTTACCACCACAGCGTGGAAGTGAAAAGGAAAGTTTACCAAGGGTAGAAAGGGTTCAAAAAATGTTCAGAAAATAAAGTTTCAAAGCATGAGGTCTACTGATGTTGGGTGTTAGAGCGTCCACAGTGGGAGAGTAAACCCAAATATTTGGTCTTTTGAACAGACGTAGTGGAACGTACTATCGATCAAATTTTGATCAACGACTAAAACCCAGAGTATATTTGGTCTGGGACCAAGACTAGACCCAGATATAGTCGAGCGTTGATATACTTCACGCCCCACCACCAGGCGGACATATAGTGCACGTCCCACATCAGGCGTTGGTATAGTCTACGCCCCACACCAGGCGTTGGTATAGTTTACGCTCCACATGGGGCGTACGTAAAGTCTACGCCCCATTTTTTTTTTTTTTAATTATTTTGTATGGGGCGGGCATTATACCCCCGCCCCATTCTTTGTTTTCAAAATCATTTTAGTGGGCCGGGCTTTATACCTCCGCCCCACTTCTTTCATTTTTTATTTTTATTTTTTAGTGCACGTCCCAATCAGGCGTTGGTATAGTCTACGCCCCACACCAGGCGAACGTATAATGTATGTCTGACCAAATTTAGTCTTTCCACCGTAGCGCCACACACCATACTAAACCCAAAATTTGATCTTTTTTTCCCTCTTTGGTTATACTCGCACCACTGCAGTTGCTCTTAAGAGACTATATGATCAACATTAGAAAAGGAACTCGAGTTAAAGCACACACCAAAACTGTCAAATTGAGAGTGGAGAGAATAGACGTTCCAGGTATATGTATATATAAATTAAAGCAGAATTAGATAAGTTATGAAAATCTGCATCCCAGATCCGAAGATTTTGGTTCAAGCTACCGATTACAGATAAATTAACGTAGTCCATTTGGAACATTGCATTATATTTATCCGCTACAAATACTAGCCTCCAATCATATTTCAGACTCGAATGTAGTTAAGATTAAATCGACCCTCCGAGAAATTCAACTTAAGTCGTGCTAGCTCCTTGCGTATCTGAATCCGATTCCACGCACTTGATTCCCCTAGTCCTTTACAATCGTGGGAGTTGCTTCAACCTAAATGAAGAGTTTCCACCATATAACCTATTGATTTCCTTTAGAAAGGTATACAATCACGATAACGGAAATTTGTTTGCATGTGAGGGATCTTCAAGGCAAAGAAGATATCAAGCAAACCTCAATAATTTGAATAGCTTACTCTCTTCAAAATGTCATAGAAATTCCAAATAGATTCTATCTCACAAGATCAATTTAAAAATATGACACTTGTGGAATTACAAATTCTGAAATTAAGAGTACTTCGTAATTTCTATCAATTTTGTTCCTTAACCGATAATTCTTGAATGACAGTGCAGGTGAAGAAACAGAAATTTAGAATAGACAAGAATTACGATGATCATGATAAGATTCCGGATATTAAGAACTATCAAGTAAAAGATAATCTGACAAAGCTTCAAGAATCCCTTAGTGAAGAGTTTAAAATTTGTAACCTAACACAATTTTACGAAGAAACATATGTCTTTGGAGGATGATTCTAGCCGCAACTAAGACACATAGGTGGCATGATTGAGATTCTGGTTTCCAAAGAGTCATTTATTTATAATGATGAATAAGGATAGGTAAATTACAATAAAAAATGAGTTTGTGAACTAGTCTCCATGTTTATGAACTACCTTGACACCAAGTAAGCTCAACTTCTCAATATATTTTAATCATGCAGGCATGTGAGAGATTTCCTTGAATTACAAAAAGAAGAAAAGAAAGTGCACTCATGTATCTATCTATATAAGATTTGTGTACAAAATGGTTAGCCCAAGAACAATAGTTAAGTTGTCCATGAAACATCAAGCATTCCTGGAGTTCAATAATTAATTCTCAAAGACTAAATGAGTTCGTGAACTGTTTGTGAACAAATTGTTGTCTGGAAGTTGAGGAACTTTTCATATCCATAAGTTAGCGAACTTCCCGAATTAGTTCATGTACTCAACTTACAAAAGTATCTAAGAACCTCTTAGAATCATCCAGCTGCAAATTGACCAAATCAGTTCGTGTCTTGAGGATTCAAAAGTGTCCAGGAACATCTCAAAATCAACCAGCTTGCGAATTGATCAAATCAGTTCGTGTACGCGAGTTAATAAGAGAGTAATTCATCAAGTCTTATTCCTTATAAGTTCCAACTTCCTATACCATATTGTGAACCTAACAAACTAACTTGATGACTCCTATGAACTTTGTAGAAAATTACGATATGTTGGAAAATAAATTGTTATCAACCTATATATTATGAGAGTTCTTCGATGCTTGAATTTATGATTCGAAATTTATTAAGTTGGTATGCTTGCAATTATATTAGGTTTTTTCCATATAGGTTGCCGAATGAAAAAAGTTTTTGGTGTACTTGGTACCGTTTCCTTTTCAATGTTTTCAATCCAAACGACTTGAACATAGATAGAAATAGAAAAAATTCAAGTCCTGTATTACTAACCTAAAATATAAGGACCATGTCTTCGTTGATGTCGATATGTCTTCAGATTCTTCAGGTCTTTAGAGTAATACTTGTATGTCTCATCATTTCTAGACATCCTAGTTTATCCTAACGAAGTTGACTCTAGTAATCTAGTCAAGCAAGTTTTGAGTTTTGATACTAAAATACGACAACCAACCTTGACATACCAATGCTTGGTGGTACAACCGAGCAATGCTCTAACAAAGAACATACAAGTCAGTGTTTTTCATGATAAATTAGTAAATATTTTTCCATAAGCTTAGATTTTTGACTTAAAATCAGAAACTACCACACTAACTTCTCTATATTTTTGGTTCTCAAAAGGGCTTCTGAGAAGTATATAAGCAGAACTATTTTTTTCTAGTATCCAAAGTTGTTATAAAATACCAATTATGCATTAAAGAGAATACGTTCATTTTGTATATTTGATATGAGTTATATAAATCCATTTCGAAAAAAATATTCGGTCGAAATATAATCCTGGAAGTAACATGTTTTGTAATCTAATTAATGTTGAATTAAACCTACTATAATTTTAATTTAAGTTATTCATGTGCTTGTTATATGTGTGTATTGTGACATCTTTTGTTTGTATCTTTTGCCTTTTCATGATTTTCATTCAACCGTTGCCTTGTTTCGCAGTAGGGCTCTCGATTACATCTTGGGAAAATTGTAAAAAACTTGATACAACCTCAGTAATCTATTTCTAAACAACCTTGAAGCAACTGCAATAATGTTTCACCTGCAAAGTGAAATTCCTTCTCTCAATAAGCTTCGCAAAAAAAATGTCTACACATATAAGTGAAATACTTATACATAACTACTTACAAATATTTATTTATAAATTGTATGTTATAAAATAAAACTTATATGCAAAAAGATATTCATATTTAATTATATGATCTTCACCTAATATGTTTGTATGTATGTCTAGCACATCGTATTAAAATATCTTGATATTACGATCCGTGATTTAGGAAATATGACCTTTAATGTGAAATATTTAAGATCTAAAACTACATAATTATAGTTCTGTTAATAATTTTCACGCACTTTTTATAGACCATTTGAACTTAGAATACTATTGGAGTTATTAGTTGAAATCCGACTTCAAACAAAGTTTAATGAATCTTGCGGTTATAGGTCATCATAAATTCATATTAACTATATTATATAGGGCTGGCAACGGATAGATATCCGGCGGATATTGGAAGTTCCGATAAGGTTAAGGTTAAGGATTATCGGATATCCGATAACATCCGGCGGATATCAAAAAATCCAATTCGATAAGGTTAAGATTAAGCTATCGGATATCGGATTTTTATCCGTTAAAATCCGATAACTAGGAAAAAAACTAAATGCTTGAAAAAAACAGACTCTTTGTCTTTTTAAGTTCAAAATGTTCACTGAGAAGTACAACCCCACACAAGCACAATGTTTAGAGTTAAATAGTCTACTCCCGGTCTAGTCAATGCAAAATAAAGTATACAACAGGCTACAACAAATCCAAGAAAGAAAAAACAATGTCTAACAATCACAGAGGCTAACAATGTCAACACGCTAGTGAGTAGTGTAACTTAGTGTGATCTTGCTTGGCTGCCTAGCATGTTGTATCATTGCATCAAATTCACTTCAGTCCACGATTTCCATTTCTGCATTGACAAACCACAAAGAATCACTTGATAAGAAAATTCTGACATCCAACATTTCTCAAAGCTTTCACCATTATAAGCAACAGTACAACACAAGGTGAGCAGAAATTTAATAATAAAGTTGCAGATGAGAGCAAAAATTACTACAAAAGGTCTTTCAATGTTTCACAGAAGATAAATTCAGCTGCAGGGCCTGGTAAAACGCTTGTTACCCCCAAGATCTGGTCTAGCCAATTAAAAATGAACTGCATATGCCTTTCAAATTTATCCAAGGGTCAATTCTAGGGGGTTCAGATTTTCAAGATTTCACATTTGGGTTTCTGCAACAGCAAATCCCAAGTCAACGGAACCTTAAGGTCATTCTCACTACTACAAGGAACTGAATCACCAAATATACCACTATTATGAAGAGTGTAATCAAGCAAAATGCATAGGATTTCACTCAAAAAATCGATATCTAGTCTCTTATTACCCGAAGAAGGTGATGTTGAAGCAATTGTTGAAGCAACACTTTGATCTTCTTTTTCTGGTTGCACGGAGTTGGGTTGACTGCTTGAAGTTCCAACTCTATTGGATGCTCTTTGACTTTCAGACATTCTGAGAACACACAAATTTGCATTTTTTCATCAGCACACACATGATCATATATCCTATTCCAAGAACTAATAAGCAAAAATACTTTGTGAAAATCAAAAGATCCAATTTCAAATTAGTGTATCCACCGTCTACTTATCATGCTTCTAGGCTCACTTTCAATAATCAAAACTAATGGAGTTCTTAATGAACTTTCTACATAAACCCCTTAATAATAAGAAATCAAACAGACCCATAAATCAAAACACCTCTAAAACATAATCAAATTCAATCACTGGATGCAAACCTGCAACTAAAGCAGATGTATGCAGTCGTGAAGCAGTGCAGGTTCCTAGAGATATAGGGGAGTTCTTTGCTGCTACTGGTGTTTCCGAAAACCTTTCTTGGGATCCTGCAATAAACATTAACAGCAAGAGATTAGCCCAGATTTCATGAACAAGACAATGATAAAACCATGAAAACCATGAAACTGAAAACCCTAGAAGACGAAGGAATTTAGGTCGAGCTGAGATCGCACTTTATCAAACCCTAACTATCAATATTAAGTTATTCTTCGACCACATGTTCTAATTCAGTTTAAACCCATCTCAAATCTTTCATCCATACAGAAACCCTAGTTTTTTATTGCAACACAGAAACCTTAATTTCATAAGAATCGAACATAGAAATCGAACAAGTTAAAAGAGAAATAATTACAACAAAGAGATGGGAGCGAATCAATACCTGATTGAGTGATTAATTATTGGAGAGGGGTAAATTATTGGGAGCGAGACTGAGAAGTGAGAATTGAGAAGAGAAGAAAAAAATAAAAGGGAAATGAGTTCTGTCTTCTCGACTCCTCCTCGACTAGTAGACTGGGTATGAGAAAATTACATGTACGCACCTACACTATCGGATATCGGATATTAACCTAACGGATAGAGCCCAATCCGATTCCGATAGGTTAAGGGGAAATATCCGACAAGTTATCGGATTCGAATATCCGGTATCCGATATAACGGATAAAATCCTATAGGATTTCGAATAATCGGAAACGGATCCCGGATATCGGTTATCCATTGCCATCCCTAATATTATATATTTATTTTATTTTGTATTTTATTACATGATTAATAATACCTCGTTGAACTCAAGGAATATTTAACATGCTTTTTTCTTTACTTAAAAATAAAGGATCTATTGTGCCGTAAAAACTTTTAATTAGATTTTTCTGAACAAGTTAAAAACAAAATATCTTTATCTTGTTGTATACAAAAAACATATCTAAATATTAATAGAATTCATCTCATTCTTATTCATAATAAAATACTTTATTTTAGAAGATTTTAGTTGTTTGTTGTTTAAGTCGATCGGTTTTACTTTAAGTATATTCTAGGAAAAAGTTTCAATATAGTATTCATCTAAAAGAAAAAAATGTGGTTTTATTATGGTCGAACATAGGGACATTTACTTAAATATGTTCGTATCACAGGAAAATCCGAAATGCGAACTGGTCATGTTTTACTATAATTATTTGAAATGTGTTTGTATAACATAGTTTCTCGATTATGTATGTGTCTGACCATTCCTAAAGACCGTAAATTAGTTTAACCATAAACATATTTCGATAATGGCCATAACATTTTGGAAATACTTCTTTCCTTTTCCTAAACATAGAGGATCTATTATGTTGCAAATGTTTTTGGCCAGATCTCTACCGAAAAAATTGAAAAGAAAAAAATCATTGTTTTGTTATATATAAAACAAAAGAGTCTAAATTTTGATACAGTTCATCTCATTCTTTTACTACCACAACATCGGATGGAGAACTAAGCTAGACTAAATATGTATGGAAACTAAGCAAGATGAAGCAACAACCTCATGTCTTCTTTTTCTAGCACCATCGACATACCTAATTCTACTAGTTGTAATAGGAAATGAAGCTTGTTACTATGATTTTTATGCAGAATTCCAAAATTAAAGTATGAATTCAAAATAAAAAAAAAATTTACATCCGAGTATCACTTTTATCAAAAAAAAAAAAAAGTTACATAACATCTTTAATATGAGATTATTAAACAGTACAACTTACTCATGGATATTGGTTGTTCTGGTTATTCCTAAAAGATCGATTTCTTGCTTTTGGGGATGAAGAGGAAGATATGTAATTAATAAATGTAACAGAAAAATACAAAAAGAAAAAAGAAAGTCAGACAAGAACAGTATCTCTGTAAAACTTCGCAAGTTAGCCACAAAACCCTGTTTGTAAACTAATGCTAACCTGCGTGGTAGGTCGGGAAAGTTCCCTACAAATACTGCAAGTGCACAATGTCTATTATAACATGAAAATTACACGTCGATCCCATAGGGAGTCGTTACAGAGTGATGCTAAACTCTTAAGTTTTACTCATACTAATTTAACAAACGAAAGGGTTGTCGATATGACTAGATTATGTTTATATAACACAAATTAGATAAAAAGAATGCAAATAAAATGGAATTAGGGCACTCGAATCAACCACACATCATGATGAAGTATTAACTAAGGGAGGGTGATACATATCACCATAGTATTGTTGTCAAAGTTGTGATACAATTGGACTTTGATGTTGTATAATTATACTATGACACTGTATAACAATAGTTGAAAGCAACTGTTTTCTCATTGTTATTGCTAAGGATCTTCAACAACTATGATGCTGAGTTGAACACGTTCAGAATCACTGGAGTACTTGGAAGTGACGAAGATTTCGAGTAATGTAAAAGAACCAAAGAGATCAAGCATTTGGATGAGATGCTACAAAGATTATTTATTTTGTAATCCATATGTATTGATAATTTCAAATTGACAAAAGAGGAGATTGTTAGAGTATTGCTCGGTCGAACTCGCAAGCGCTGCTATCTGAAGCTTGTTTTTCAATGTTGGTGATCAAAACTATAAGTCTTGATTTCTAGTCTACTTATAGATGTCTCGGACTAGGATAAATTGTGTAGTTGAGCATTAGACTTCACGACGTTCATCAATTGATGACGAAGAATTACTAAGGAGAGCTTGTGGAACTTCATAAAAAAAAGGTATGTGAAGACTGAAACTCATCTATCACTTGGAAAGTCTATTTCTACTTTATCTCCTATATTGAGACAAAAGTCATGGTGCTATATAGTTTTCTATTATGCAATTTGATATTTCGAGCTGAGTTTAACTCGCTTACACATTTCTCGAAATATGTGTTGGTAAGCTTTCGCTTCGACCAATCTCATATTCTTGATGAAATTCAAAAGATGATCATGTGAAAATTGCCGAGTAGCATCTTACATGGTTTGTGGGATACAATCATTTGGTGTAGACTTGGAATTTTCGTTATGATTATTTCAATAAATTGAAAATATCTTTGATGCTAATCGTATGTGAGAACGGCTATTGTCATCCTGTAAGAAAGTGTCAATGATTAAAATAGAGTTTAAAACACTTAACCAACATTGGATTATGAACATGTTATGCATTCTTGCATATATGTAATCCATGTCCGGAAACCATAGTATGCATACCCGTATGAGTACCTCTTGGTTTCTGAAAGTCCGGGAACCTAAGTACACGTACCCGTACTCGTAATGGCGTAAGGTTCAGGTCCGGGAATTTCTGCTGAGGTTAAAGGTACGCGTACCCGTTCGCATACCGGCGAAACCCAAACTCAGTCCGGTTACTTAGGTATGCGTACCCGTTTTCATACTTGAGTGGCTAAAGTTCTAAAAATCGGTTGTGACATGAACTAATACATTTACATAATAAGGAATGCATTCTTTGCAAACCATGGCTATAATATTCATGAATTGATTCGAGTGAATCAAACCGATTTTGCTTCAATTGTGTTCTTGTATACTTCTATGAGAATATAGCAATTGAACAACTCTTTAACTAGTTTCATTTGAGTCATTTGAACTAGTTATGGTTAAGATGAACAAGATTGATATGAGAGTGTTCATACGGCTAACTTCGGTTGACTACTGTTGAGCCAACATAGTGTACACATTTAGGTACGGTTACTCAAACATAAATGAAGGTACATTTCATTTGTGTATAACAAGTTATGTTCGATCTAATGTTTGAAAGATATTAGCGTAAGTCTAATTAGGTTTTCATCTAACGATGAATATTGACTTCTTTGTTACCAAGATAACTTACATTCCAAACCCTGATTTGAAAACTATATAAAGGAGAACTCTAGCAAATGGGAAACCTAATCCCCTCACCTTTTGTGTGATACTAGTTGCGACTAGATTCGATTCTCCTTTAACCTTAGGTTTTCCATGAAACCCTGTAGGTTAATGACTTAAATACTTCATTGGGATTGTGAAGCCAGACCCAATTATTTTCTCTATAGTTGTGTGTTCTGGTCTTACTTCTACTATCGTGATTGAGTATTATATTTGCTAAGATTAGCTTGAAATTTATCTCTGATAGGTAATATTAAAAGAAGTCACAAACATCTTCATCTCATCGTTTGAGATTCCATAATATCTTGTTTCGCTTCCATACGATTAAGATTATTGTGAGGTGATTGATAATACTTGGTTGTTCTTCAGGAATATAAGTCTGGTTTATCAATTGGTTCCTGTTCACCTTGATTTATCAAAATACGGAACAAAACTCGTAGGTATTTCTGTGGGAGGCAGATTTATCTATTCCAATAGACTTTTCTGTGTGAGACAGATTTGTTTATCAAGTCTTTAACTTTGGGTCGTAGCAACTCTTAGTTGTGGGTGAGATCAGCTAAGGGAATCAAGTGCGTAGAATCCTTCTGGGGTTTAGAGACATAAGGAGCACAATTGTACCTTGATCAGTGTGAGATTGATTAGGACTCAACTACATTCATGTCCGAAGTTCATTGGTAGAATGCTAGTGTCTGTAGCGGCTTAATACAGTGTGGTGTTCAAAGATGAACTAGGTCTCGTGGTTTTTCCATCATTTGCGGTTTCCTCGTTAACAAAACTTCTAGTGTCTGTGTTATTTCTTTTCCGCATTATATTTTGTTATATAATAGAAATATTGGTACCGTTCAAGTTATTTCTCTTATTCAATCGGGCTCGTAAATTGACATTTGTTTGATTGCAGATTGAATCGAGAAATAGAGATATTGCTCTTTGATATACTTTTCTATAGATTGAGTCTGACTGTCTAGTTGATTCTCTAGAAACTATATTGGAGTTTGTCCTTTCATATTGCCGAACAAAAAATTGGGTGTGGTTGTTAGACCCCCGCTTTTTCAATTGGTATCAGAGCAGGCAAACACGTTAAGACCTTATAAGTCTGTGTTTGTAGCGATCTGAATATGGACATAAGTGTTATCTCCATAAAGGTACCACCAGTCTTCGATGGCTCAAATTACTTATGGTGGAAAATTTCTATGCATGCCTTTCTTCAAGCGCGTGATTTTCAATCATAGGTTTATGTTGTTAATGACTATAATCCTCCGGTTGTTGTAGAAGGCGATGTAACTATTCCGAAGGATATTGGTACATATGATCCTGCCTAGATTCTCGCTGCAAATCGAAATTCTAACGGATTAAATGCTATCATCCATGCCATTACCCCAAATCTTCAGCACCATGTGACTACGTGCACTCGGTCTAAAGATGCTTGGGATATCTTAGAAACCGTATTTGAAGAAAATACCTTTGAAAAGGAAGCTAGGCTTCAAAACCTAAATTCTGATTGGGAAAACCTTCGTATGGAAGATGAAGATTCATTTGATGAGTTTAATCACAAAGTGTCTGAAATTGTTAATGCATCTTTTTTCGTTGGGTAAGACTATTCCTGAAAAGTACATTGTGATGAAAATTCTCAGATCGCTGTCATCTTGAAACGATTCTAAGAAGCATGCCATCGTTGAGAGAAATAATCTTGCAACTCTTTCCAGAAATACCCTTGTTGGGAAGCTAAAAATCTTTCATCATGAGCATATATCCAAATCTGGAAAGGATATTGCTTTCAAAGCACTAAAGAACACTAAATTATTTAATAAAAGTAAAAGTGTTTGTGTCTCCGAAGATGATCTTCTGAGGCTGATTCATCACATGAAGATCTTGATAATTCAGTCGCTTTGATCACAAGACAGTTTAGAGATCTTCTTTTGAAGAGAAGTAAACAGTTCTCCAGAGATACACCTAGGTCATCAGTTAAACCTCATAATCGTGTTCCTCCTAAAACAGGGATATTGACATAACTGATGATGAGGATATGCCACAGTGCTTTAAGTGTAAAGGATTTGGTCATTTTGCAAATGAGTGTCTGAATCGAAGAAAATACACTGGGAATAAAGGTCTTGCTACAACTCTTGATGAAATGTCTGATCACTATGATTCTGATGAGGATGAAAGTCAAGTGTTGCACTTATTTGTGAAGATATTGATTATATAATTGTAACAATACCAAAGTAGTTAATATCGTATATCGGTATCGTATCGGCTCGGCTCGATCCGATACACCTATACAAATGATTATATCGGTTTTTACAGGTGATACGTCATTAAGACCAAGAATTTTAAATATTTATAAATTTTTCAATCTAAATTTTTTGGTGTCACATGTTGCATTAATTCTCAAGATTCAAAGCTTCACTATACAAATTCAATCATATTCCAACATCATTACTGAATCAGATTGAGTTTTCAAGGGTATAGGGGAAGAGTATAATTAAGAGGACAGGTTCTGTTTATAAATTTTAATATATAAATAATTTATTCTACCAAATTGCTCTTGCCGATATTATCACTGTACAGGTGACCCAATATATCAGTTTGTATCGGCCGATACGAGCGTTCTTATAGTTTCATCCTTGTATCGCCGATATTTTAGATATCGTATAGTTTTTTTGCCGATACGCGATAAAATCTATAATACCGGCCGATACAACTGATATTTACTACCTTGAGAAATACATAAATCAATCTTGATATTCTTTCAGAAAAAACCTCAACCAGTCTGGAAGAAAAAATTGACCTTACTATTGGAAACTCTCTGTCTGATTTTTTAGGTTCCACTATGTGTCTAGCAGCTTACACATCCAAGGCGTCTGAATCATCCTCCATATTGACATGTTCTTATTGTTCTCTCAAAGGTCATGAACTCTCAAAGTGTTTCAAGTACAAACATAAAATAAGATACGTCAACAAACTTCAACGAAGAGCAAATCGATTAGCAAACAAGCTCAAACTTGTTCAAAAATCACCTGAGGAAAAATGTTATGTGAATTCATCTCGTCTTCAAAGAAGTTAGTTTCTAAAGAAAATACTAGACCTCTAGAGAGAAGGGTTCGGTCTGAATTGTCGTTGAAATAGGGTTCAATGAATTCCTTTCAAAAGCGTTATGGTGGACAAATTATTTTTCACTGCAGCACAACTCGATTATACTGTTTGGTACATCTTGTCTCATGTGCCTGATCAAAAGAGACAAGATTGTGCATACCTCAGGCTTTAGGAAAAGAGAAATGTTTTATTTTACCTTTTTTTTTATCTTTTTGGGTTTTCTTGTTTTTGCCAGTTTGGAATTCGTTCATCTGTTCATATCTAATTGATATCGAAAGGAACTTTCCTGTTTAATCAATAAAAGAGGGTTGTTCATGGAAATCTACCCTTTTTAGGGTTGTAAGTTGTGCGTGCATTAACTTGTGTTTAAAGGTTCCGTAACCCTACATTCCTTTTTCCTTCTTCTAAAAATCTTTTTATCATAAGACTGCTTGTTGAGATTATCTTGTGATTTCCTCTCACAATCCCGTACGTATATGGATACTCCAAGCATTATGTCTGTTAATGGAAAATATGTTAATATGATTGTTAAGCCATCAATCATGAAGGAAAAAGATAAATATCTGTTACCTCCAACTTTGAAAAGACAAATAAGGAATGTGAGGAAGCCACGAGTTGTTCCTTCAAATTCTCAGAAGTTTTATAATGTTCTTGAAGAGTTGAAGGAAACAAAGAAGTATATTTAGGAAATAAAGGCTATCGTCTTGAAATTCAAAAGTCTATGGTTCGGCATCAGTCTAAAAGGTTCGTTGAAATTGACTACTTTCTTCATGAACCTTATGTTCCCATGGCTGTTGACGACAAGGAGTTCGGGACGATAAAGAATTCTTCAGAGGTCTCAATTTCTAGGAAACTTCTTATGAGAATTTATTCTAGTATTTTTAAGAAGGACAACTAGGGTTTGGAATAAAAATTATTGTGAGCACACGTAGATATTGGCAACGTTTTCATCTTACAATGTTTTAGATTTATTTAAATTCTAAGTTATTTAGAAGATGATTTTTTGTAATATTAATCTTTATGGTTTTTTATATTGCAAATTGTTATGGGATATGTTGTTTACGTCCGTGAACCTTGATTGTCCCATACGTGCTCAAAAGTTAACTCTATTATATGTCGTTATGTAAATATTGATAAAAGATAGAAAGAACTTTTGATAACAAAAGTTAAGCCTATTATGTCTTTATGAAAATATTGATGGAAGATAGGATGAACTTTTTTTTACAAAGATTAAGTATATTATATATCATTGTGCAAATAGTGATGAAAAATAGAATGATTCTTTGTTTATTCCGCGGTATTGGTCTTTCCCTGATCCACTTCTTTGTGTATGTACTGTGTTGCTCCGTAAGGTTTATTATGCCAACCATGTCCAATTGAATTGATCATTTTATTTGTGGTTAATTCAATTGAGATTTTTTGGATACAAATTCATATTCACATGTGATTTGATTATGTCAAAAGAAATCCTTCTTTTCTTAAAGTAAGATCGTTCATGTTGTTCTTTCGGGATGATATTTTAGGGGGGAGAGTTCTTAATTGAACTTGGGATTAATTGCCAAATCTTTGTGGGGAGTGCGGCTGTGGAATATTTTAGGATTTTTCTTGTATCTTTATAAACTCCTTGATGAATACACTAAGTTTCGTCTATCTGAAATCGTCGAAACAAGTTGATATGTTATTCTCTTTTGATCATGAAGTATCTCTATGAAAATTTTATTAGGATCCCACTAGTTTTCGTACCTTTGCCAATTTATATTGAAAAAAAGAGGGAGAATTAATGTGTACTTTCATACTACAAATGCATATGGTTTACAGATCATTATGTAAGGGGGAGTGGTTTTCATCGTGAGATGAATTATTAACTAAGGGACGGTGATACATATGACCATAGTATTGTTGTCAAAGTTGTGATACAATTGGACTTTGATGTTTTATAATTATACTATGACACTGTATAACAATGGTTGAAAGCAACTGTTTTCTCATTGTTATTGCTAAGGATCTTCAACAACTATGATGCTGAGTTGAACACGTTCAGAATCACTGGAGTACTTGGAAGTGACGAAGATTTCGAGTAATGTTGAAGAACCAAGGAGATCAAGCATTTGGATGAGAAGCTACAAAGTTTATTTATTTTGTAATCCATATGTATTGATAATTTTTTCAAATTGAAAAAAGGGGAGATTGTTAGAGCATTGCTCGGTCGAACTCGCAAGCGCTGCTATCTCGAGCTTGTTTGTCAATGTTAGTGTTCAAAACTATAAGTCTTGATTTCTAGTCTACTTATAGATGTCTCGGACTAGGATAAATTGTGTAGTTGATTATTAAACTTCACGACGTTCATCAATTGAAGACGAAGAACTACTAAGGAGAGCTTGTGGAACTTCATCAACAAAAGGTATGTGAAGACTGAAACTCATCTATCACTTGGAAATTCTATTTCTACTCTATCTCCTATATTGAGACAAAAGTCGTGGTGCTATATATTTTTCTATTATGCACATTTGATATTTCGAGATGAGTTTAACTCGGTTACATATTTCTCGAAATATGTGTTGGTAAGCTTTCGCTTCGACCAATCTCATATTCTTGGCGAAAGTCAAAAGATGATCATATGAAAATTTCCGAGTAACATCTTACATGGTTTGTGGGATACAATCATTTGGTGTAGACTTGGAATGTTTCTTTATGATTATTTCAATAACTTGAAAATATCTTTGATGCTAATCGTGTGTGAAAACAGCTATTGTCATCCTGTAAGAAAGTTTCAATGATTAAAACAGAGTTTAAAAAACTTAACCAACATTGGATTATGAACATTTTATGCATTCTTGTATATATGTAATCCATGTCCGGAAACCATAGTATGCATACCCGTATGAGTACCTCTTGGTTTGTGAAAGTCCGGGAACCTAAGTACACGTACCCGTACTCGTAATGGCGTAAGGTTAAGGTCCGGGAATTTCTGCTGAGGTTGGAGGTACGCGTATCCGTTCGCATAATGGCGAAACCCAAACTCAGTCCGGTTACTTAGGTATGCGTACCCGTTTGCATACTTGAGTGGTTAAAGTTCTAAAAATCAGTTGTGACATGAACTAATACATTTACATAATAAGGAATGCATTCTTTGCAAACCGTGGCTATAATATTCATGAATTGATTCGATTGAATCAAACCGATTTTGCTTCAATTGTGTTCTTGTATACTTCTATGAGAATATAGCAATTGAACAACTCTTTAACTAGTTTCATTTGAGACATTTGAACTAGTTATGGTTAACATGGACAAGATTGATATGAGAGTGTTCATACGGATAACTTCGTTAACTACTGTTGAGCCAACATAGTGTACACATTTAGGTACCGTTACTCAAACATAAATGAAGGTACATTTGATTTGTGTATAACAAGTTATGTTCGATCTAATGGTTGAAAGATATTAGCTTAAGTCTAATCAGGTTTTCATCTAACGATGAAAATTGACTTCTTTGTTACCAAGGTAACTTACATCCCAAACCGTGATTTGAAAAATATATAAATGAGAACTCTAGCAAATGGGAAACCTAATCCCCATACCTTTTCTGTGATACTAGTTGCGACTAGATTCGATTCTCCTTTAACCTTAGGTTTTTCACGAAACCATGTAGGTTAATGACTTAAATACTTCATTGGGATTGTGAAGCCAGACCCAATTATTTTCTCTATAGTTGTGTGTTGTGATCTTACTTCTACTATCGTGATTGAGTATTATCTTTGCTAAGATTTGCTTGAAATTTATCTCCGATAGGTAAGATTAAAAGAAGTCACAAACATATTCGTCTCATCGTTTGTGATTCCACAATATCTTGTTTCGCTTCCATACGATTAAGATTATTGTGAGGTGATTGATAATACTTGGCTGTTCTTCGGGAATATAAGTCTGGTTTATCAATTGGTTCCTGTTCACCTTGATTTATCAAAATACGGAACAAAACTCGTAGGTATTTCTGTGGGAGGCAGATTTATCTATTCCAATAGACTTTTCTGTGTGAGACAGATTTGTTTATCAAGTCTTCAACTTTGGGTCGTAGCAACTCTTAGTTATGGGTGAGATCAGCTAAGGGAATCAAGTGCGTAGAATCCTTCTGGGGTTTAGAGACATAAGGAGCACAATTGTACCTTGATCAGTGTGAGATTGATTAGGACTCAACTACATTCATGTCCGAAGTTCATTGGTAGTATGCTAGTGTCTGTAGCGGCTTAATACAGTATGGTGTTCAAAGATGAACTAGGTCCCGTGGTTTTTCCATCATTTGCGGTTTCCTCGTTAACAAAACTTCTAGTGTCTGTGTTATTTCTTTTCCGCATTATATTTTGTTATATAATAGAAATATTGGTACCGTTCAAGTTATTTCTCTTATTCAATCGGGCTCGCAAATTGACATTTGTTTGATTGTAGATTGAATCGAGAAATAGAGATATTGCTCTTTGATATACTTTTCTATAGATTGAGTCTGACTGTCTAGTTGATTCTCTAGAAACTATATTGGAGTTTGTCCTTTCATATTGCCGAACAAAAAATTGGGTGTGGCTGTTAGACCCCCGCTTTTTCAATTGGTATCAGAGAAGGCAAACACGTTAAGACTTTATAAGTCTGTGTTTGTAGCGATCTGAATATGGACAGAACTGTTATCTCCATAAAGGTACCACCAGTCTTCTACGGATCAAATTACTTATGGTGAAAAATTGTTATGCGTGCCTTTATTCAAGCGCGTGATTTTCAATCATGGGTTTATGTTGTTAATGGCTATAATCCTCCGGTTGTTGCAGAAGGCGATGTAACTATTCTGAAGGATATTGGTACATATAATCCTGCCTAGATTCTCGCTGCAAAGCGAAATTCTGACGGATTAAATGCCATCCATGCCATTACCCCAGATCTTCAGCACCATGTGACTACGTGCACTCGGTCTAAAGATGCTTGGGATATCTTAGAAACCGTATTTGAAGGAAATACCTTTGAAAAGGAAGCTAGGCTTCAAAACCTAAATTCTGACTGGAAAAACCTTCATATGGAAGATGAAGATTCATTTGATGAGTTTAATCACAAAGTGTCTGAAATTGTTGATGCATCTTTTTTCGTTGAGTAAGACTATTCCTGAAAAGGACATTGTGATGAAAATTCTCAGCTCGCTGCAATCTAGATACGATTCTAAGAAGTATGCTATCGTTGAGAGAAATAACCTTGCAAGTCTTTCCAGAAATACCCTGGTTGGGAAGCTAAAGATCTTTGATCATGAGAATATATCCAAATCTGGAAAGGATATTGCGTTCAAAGCACTAAAGAACACTAAATTACTTGGTAAAAGTAAAAAAATTTGTGTCTTTGAAGATGATCTTCTGAGGCTGATTCATCAGATGAAGATCTTGGCAATTCAGTCTCTTTGATCACAAGACAATTTAGAGATCTTCTTTTGAAGAGAAGTAAACGGTTCTCCAGAGATAAACCTAGGTCATTAGTTAAACCTCATAATCGTGTTCTCCTAAAAACAGGGATGTTGACAAAACTAATAATGAGGACATTCCACAATGCTTTAAGTGTATAGGATTTGGTCATTTTGCAGATGAACGTCCGAATCGAAGAAAATACACTGGGAATAAAGGTCTTGCTACAACTCTTGATGAAATGTCTGATCACTATGATTCTGATGAGGATGAAAGTCAAGTGTTTCACTTATTTGTGAAGATATTGATTATATAACTGTATCAATACCAAAGTAGTTAATTTCCTATATCGGTGTCGTATCGGCTCTATCCGTTACACCTATACAAAAGATTATATCGGTTTTTACAAGTGATACATCATTAAGACCAAGAATTTTAAATATTTATAAATTTTTCAATCTAAAAATTTTGGTGTCACATGATGCATTAATTCTCAAGATTAAAAGCTTCATTGTACAAATTCAATCATATTCCAACATCATTACTGAATCAGATTGAGCTTTCAAGGGTATAGAGGAAGAGTATAATTAAGAGGACGGGTTCTGTTTATAAATTTTAATATATATAAATAATTTATTCTACCAAATTTCTCTTGTCGATACTATCAGTGTACAGGTGACCCAATATATCAGTTTATATCGGCCGATACGAGCGTTTTTATCGTTCCATCCTTGTATCGCCGATATTTTAGATAACATACAGTTTTTTCTCCGATACGCGATAAAACCTATAATATCGGACGATACAACCGATATTGACACCTTGAGAAATGCATAAATCAATCTTGATATTCTTTCAGAAAAAACCTCAACCAGTCTGGAAGAAAAAATTGACCTTACTGTTGGAAACTCTCTGTCTGATTTTTCAGGTTCCACTATGTGTCTAGCAGCTTACACATCCAAGGCATCTGAGTCATCCTCCATATTGACATTTTCTTATTGTTCTCTAAAAGGTCATGAACTCTCAAAGTTTTTCAAGTACAAACATAAAATAAGATACGTCAACAAACTTCAACGAAGAGAAAATCGATTAGCAAACAAGCTCAAACTTGTTCAAAAATCACATGAGGAAAAAAGTTATGTGAATTCATCTCGTCTTCAAAGAAGTTAGTTTCTAAAGAAAATACTAGACCTCTAGAGAGAAGGGTTCGGTTTGAAGTGTCGTTGAAACATGGTTCTATGAATTCCTTTCAAAAACGTTATGGTGGACAAATTATTGTTCACTACAGCACAACTTGATTATATTGTTTGGTGCATCTTGTCTCATGTGCCTGATCAAAAGAGACAAGATTTTGCACACCTCAGGCTTTAGGAAAAGAGAATTGTTTTATTTTAACTTTGTTTTTATCTTTTTGGGTTTTCTTGTTTTTGCCAGTTTGGAATTCGTTCATCTGTTCATATCTAATTGATATCGAAAGGAACTTTCCTGTTTAATCAATAAAAGAGGGTTGTTCATGGTAATTTACCCTTTTTAGGGTTGTAATTTGTGCGTGCATGAACTTGTGTTTAAAGGTTCCGTAACCCTACATTCCTTTTTACTTCTCTTAAAAATATTTTTATCATAAGACTGCTTGTTGAGATTATCTTGTGATTTCTTCTCACAATCTCGTACATATATGGATACTCCAAGCATTATGTTTGTTAATGGAAAAGATGTTAAGCCATCAATCATGAAGGAAAAAGATAAATATCTGTTACCTCCAACTTTGAAAAGACAAAGAAGGAATGTGAGGAAGCCACGAGTTGTTCCTTCAAATTCTTAGAAGTTTTCTAGTGTTCTTGAAGAGTTGAAGGAAACAAGGAAGGATATTCAGGAAATAAAGGAAACTCATAAGGCCCTGGTTCGACATCAGTCTAAAAGGTTCGTTGGAATTGACTCCTTTCTACATGAACCTTATGTTCCCATGGCTGTTGACGAAAAGGAGTTCGGGACGATAAAGAATTCTTCAGAGGTCAATTTCTAGGAAACTTCTTATGAGAATTTATTCTTGTATTTTTAAGATGGACAACTAGGGTTTGGAATAGAAATTATTGTGAGTACACATAGATATTGCCAACGTTTTCATCTTACAATGTTTTAGATTTATTTAAATTCTAAGTTATTTGGAAGATGATTTTTTGTAATATTAATCTTTATGGTTTTTTATATTGCAAATTGTTATGGGATATGTTATTTACGTCCGTGAACCTTGACTGTCCCATATGTGCTCAAAATTTAACTCTATTATATGTCATTATGTAAATATTGATAAAAGATAGAATGAACTTTTGATAACAAAAGTTAAGCCTATTATGTCTTTATGAAAATATTGATGGAAGATAGGATGAACTTTTTTTTTACAAAGATTAAATGTCTATTATATATCATTGTGCAAATATTGATGAAAAATAGAATGAATCTTTGTTTATTCCGTGGTATTGGTCTTTCCCTGATCCACATCTTTGTTTAAATACTGTGTTGCTCCGTAAGGTTTCTTATGCCGACCATGTCCAATTGAATTGATCATTTTCTTTGTGGTTAATTCAATTGAGATTTTTTGGATACAAATTCATGTTCACATGTGATTTGATTATGTCTAAAGAAATCATTCTTTTCTTAAAGTAAGATCGCTCATGTTTTTCTTTCGGGAATGACATTTTATGAGGGAGAGTTCTTAATTGAACTTGGGCTTAATTGCCAAATCTTTGTGGGGAGTGCGGCTGTGAAATATTGTAGGAGTTTTCTTGTATCTTTATAAACTCCTCGATGAATACACTAAGTTTCGTCTATGCGAAATCGTCGAAACAAGTTGATATGTTATTCTCTTTTGATCATGAAGTATCTCTATGAAAATTTTATTAGGATCCCACTAGTTTTCGTACCTTTGCCAATTTATATTGACAAAAAGAGGGAGAATTAATGTGTACTTTCATACTACAAATGCATATGGTTTACAGATCATTATGTAAGGGGGAGTGGTTTTCATCGTGAGATGAATTATTAACTAAGGGAGGGTGATACATATCACCATAGTATTGTTGTCAAAGTTGTGATACAATTGGACTTTGATGTTTTATAATTATACTATGACACTGTATAACAATGGTTGAAAGCAACTGTTTTCTCATTGTTATTGCTAAGGATCTTCAACAACTATGATGCTGAGTTGAACACGTTCAGAATCACTGGAGTACTTGGAAGTGACGAAGATTTCGAGTAATGTTGAAGAACCAAGGAGATCAAGCATTTGGATGAGAAGCTACAAAGTTTATTTATTTTGTAATCCATATGTATTGATAATTTTTTCATACTACAACTGCATATGATTTATAGATCATTATGTAAGGGAAGTGGTTTTCATTAAACATACGTTGCAAACTTATATCGGAAAATCAGACGTTTAAATTTATTTATTAACTAAGGGAATAAATAAACAGACAATAAAGATATAACAAAGTTTAGCATAAAGTCTAAAAAAGATGTTAACTACAATTAACAATATAAGGAACGTTACACATTTGAGATACCTTTCACCAAAAACACAGAATAAGTTCTAGATTTTTTTTTCTTCTTAATGTCTTTTAAAAACATAGATAACCTTAAGTTGTATATCACTAATGGATGGATCGGTAAAAGGACTCACCCGGCATAAAATATTGATTAAGCATAAAATCAAATGGTTATCGACATAACAATCTAATCCTATTAAGAAATGTACATTGTGATTAATCGAAAAATAAAATTAAAAATAGAAAATGTTATCAATCAAAACAGGCAACGACAAAAGTCATAGAAACATACTATGGACTTCAACAAACACGTCATGGTATAAATCTATCTAAACCTAAGGTTTAGTTCATGGTATAAATCAAACACGTCATGGTAATCCATGTGAACATAAAAAAAAAAAATGGTGTGTAAAAATTACACTAGATCATATCACACGCAATTGCTAACGTACAAAATGGTGTGTAAAAATTATAGATCATATCACGTTAAATCAATCAAATTAATAATCAAGGGATACACACAGGAGTATATGAGACAAGTATATTGTGAATCAATGGGGACTTTATTAAAGGTTTGGATTTTGGAGTATAATACCTTTGATTGAACGCCTATGGCAGAGAAAAACAAAATAATAGAAGTACTAACTGAGATCTCCAAAAACAGACAGTGATTCAACGATTACCACGCCAGGAGAAATAGAAAAAAAAAATTCTCTCTTTGCGGCGGCGGGGCTCTTGCTCCAGCTAGTGCAGTTGATTGATCTTGGTACCAATGAAAATTGAGCTTCTTTGTTCGACGATTTGATGATAACTCCTTCTTTTCTTAACGGAAGATTGACAAGGAGAAAAAACAAAAATCTTTGATAGGGCTTCCGAGAAACTGATTGATGAGAACTAAAAAAAAAAAATCTTTCTTTATCAGCATGGAAGAGCTCGTGCTCGAGAATGTTTGGTAGTGGAAATGTAGGAAAGACAAAGAGAGAGAGTTTTCATTCATCATTCTTTTAGAGTTACACTAGGTAACTAGATGGACCGCACATCCATGGATTGTAGGCCCTGTAACATATATATATATATATACCTTAAAACAAACAGAGCCATTGCAGCAAAGTTTTAAATTTCTGATAACAATCCAATCAAGCAGAACCAATAATGTATTTTTCCACCTATTACACGACATGTTCGCCCCTTTTTGTAATGGATAATAAAACATGTTGGCGCCTTTGTGTAACGTATATAACAAACGCCGGCGCCCCAATCTTGTCTGCGACGTTTCAATCTCTTTCATGTCACTGCCATAATAATAATCATGAGTCGGCTCTTTCATGATGCTAAAAATGACCTCAACTCTGATGACACAAGTATCATCTACGATATACCCTTTTTTCGTGTAGTGGAGTTTACTAAGACGCATGAATTTACGCCAACACATGCCGTAACTAGCCCCCCGTGCTTTTTTTTGTTCTTGCGACCAGATGCTGATTTTGTCGAGTAGACAGGGATTAAGCACAACGATAAGTCCCTTGGGAAAAAATCGTGCTTTCCTACCGAGGATTATGGCAAAGCAAAAGAAGAAAGTGAAGAAACTAAAAAGAAGAGCAGCCAAAAACTATGCCATACAATTTTAAAGTACCAACGTAGAAAAAATCGTAGGTGTATGAGTTCAACTTGGAAAGTTTTCGATCTTCCATATATATCACCTGAGAAGAAGCAGAGACTTCTACTGTTACAGACGATGACATTGTTAGAATTACAACAACAACTTTGTTTGAACAAAAAAGTGAAATACAATAAGGGTGTTCATAAACTTTACACATGACACATATATTTTGATCGTCTTAGTGGGTATTGGTAATCTTCCAAAGTAAGTAGTTTCCAAAAAAAAAAAAAAAAAAATTGCCCCCCATGAGTTAACGTGACTCGATCGAAGTCTCCATCCTACAGAAAACCTTTGAAGTTGCAAAAACACCCACCTGATCAGCCCCCAATCTACACAAATACTTCTCCAACACCATACGTCTTTGCTGCATAAACTCCTCTTTCTAATACAGACTTATCCAGTCTTGGTGGTATTCAAATTCCTCTATAATCCTCCACTAAGGAATTTAATCTAGACATTACAAATTTTATACTGCTTATTACCAATCCTACATTTGATACCTTTGAACTCGTACGTAAAGATACGTCTATTTTGGGACATTGTACCTGCAGACAGGTCTTCCGTTACCCTTTTCTTGAGCAGATCTCCGACATTACCTGATGCCCACGCCAGTGAGATATGTGGACGAGGATCCTGTAATCAAAAATCAATCCTTTATTTACTTGTTACAATCAAAGCAGATAAACCAAGCACAGAGATGTTGATTATTTGTAATTTCATCAGAATAAGGTTCTATGGACCAGGTTGAAAGAAAAAAAGTATGATAGAATTCTGGAAGATTGTGAAACCTATAAATCTCATTGACGGACTGAATTTGCCTAGTTATCTGAAAGCAACTGAAACTTATAAGCTATTGCTCAAACAGGATAAGAAAGAGATATTTAAATTCACCAACTCTACTCCATACCTCGGCTAAACCACCTGCAATGACTTCCATTGCAAGAAAGGACCTTGTTTGTTCGTCATTGACAAAAACCTCCCACTTGCTAAAATCTATCCAATATCTGTTAAGCAATTAAAAACAAAGAAACTATGCTAAACAACCAGTACAAGTGGTAGACCTACAAAGTTTAAAAATATATGCAAGAGAAGACCTTACTATTTTGACGATGAAAATTTCTGACGCAGCATTGCCAAAAAGGAATCTATTTGGTGAACTCGGATAGGAACAGTTCTTCCCAAACTTATGTGGAACTCCCTTCCTAGAGCAACTTGTTCAAACTTTTGATTATCTTTGCATAGGATGCAAAGTGGGATGTCAACGTCAACAACATGGAGGTCAGGAACCACTTTCGCAATTCTGTTCAGAAATATTGCTTGGCTTTTCATTGGTGTAGGTGGTATATAAACTGTGAAACCAAATAACTCAGGATAATGAACACATGAAAAAGGTAAAAGTAACGAGTTTGGAGAAAAAATAAAAATAAAGGAAAAACACATTCACAAACAATAAACTAATTGTAAACAAGGAAAACAAATGTGTGGTATCCCAGGACAAGTAAATCCACAAAATATTCAGTATGAGATCACTGTAGTTTAAACTACATCCCAACCGGCAAAACCTTTCTTTATAAGAGCTCAACGTAGAAAGCAAGTCATAAGTGTTAGACTTTGGGTTGGTTTAGCAACAAATCAGGTTTAGCTAAGTTAATTTATGATTAGTTCTAATCTAAACTGGATTAAGTATATGTCGGATTAAGGAAAGATTAGAATTAAATATAGGAATTAGATTAGCTTAATGTTAGCTGAGGTGTCATGTTGACTAAGCATGACTCACCTAGTGAGGTGTCATCCAACTAATGATGGACAGGTTGGATGACACATAGATATCAAGTGATGACTAAGCCCTCTTCTATCCTCTTTCATATATATCCGGAATTTTGTGATTAGCCATTAATCTAGTAAGAGGAAATAGAAGTAGAAGCTAAGTCAATGAACCCTTAATTACTTGATGTTTTGTTTTCTTACTTCTGTACTTGTGTGAAATTGTGTATTATGTTGTTATGCTGCTATTGAGGATGCCTTATTCAGAAACGTAAAGTACAAGTTGTATTGATACATATTTATCATACTTAAATCAGAATTCCCTCTTATGATATTCATGTACCTAAATCAGAACATACCAGATGTTTAGAATGGAAAGAATGCCTATGGTGGTTTAACTTGTAGGATATGCTAATACTAGGGCTATGAATGTTTTCAGCATAAGGGTAATTTTATAGTCATGTTTAAGCATAATAAACGATGATTATGTAGCTGAAATTCCAACATTCTACTTCTATTTCCCCTAGTTACTTCATGTTCTTCAACTAGGGCATATACTTTTTTTGTTTTGATTTAGTTACACATGGAGTTTTCTATGTGTCGATTGTTCTACAGTTCATCATGGTCTTCCTGTTCAAGCTTAAGTTTGTTGGGTCGACAAATCTAGATATTCATGAACAGAAGAGCAGTTGAAGTTGATGAGTTCTAGTGGGAATGGTTGTGTACTGAATTTATTAGCAATATGGATGGAGTAACAGTGGAAAGTCTGAAACTATGGGCTGCAGAGTTATATAAGCAACTGTAAAGAAGTTACTAAAATCTATATTGATGAAGCATGTTTACCGTCATCACCTATTGTTTCTTAGGCAGCAAGTGACAGGCACCAAGAACATGAAGTGCAAGAAAAAGCTTCATTTGTTATTTCAAAGCCGGAAAATGGCAATGCTTTTGCGACGGATGTTTCATCTTTCTTTTTCGCTACAAGTTTGTAGAGATTGGTAACACTGGTTAGAGAACTGAGACAAATAACTCCGGAAACGCCCGTGTTAATAGTCATGTCATAGCATTTAAGTAGAGCTGAACATGGTTTCGGTTTTCCGTTGAGACAGGACCTAACCAAACCGATTAGGAAAAAACCGAACCAAACCATTTACTAATGGATTGGTTATGGTAAAATAAATTGGAAGTCGATGTTAATGGTTCGGTTTAGGTTTGACCTGAAAACCGAACCAAAAACCAATGGAAAACCGATAAGTATAGGACGTTGATTAAAATCAGATAGATTTAATCTACCCTGTCCATCTCACTCTTTGTAAACCTAAGTTCTACCGCTACCCCAGACGAGTTCATTTTTTCTCTTCTGAGATATTGTTCTCTTGGTGCTGATGTTGGAGGAACTATAACTCTGGTCTCACTGAGATATTGTTCTCTTGGTGCTGATGTTGGAGGAACTATAACTCTGTTTTGGGGAAGATTGAAAAAGCTTGATTATTTAGAGCATCTTGCAGACTAGGAAGGAAGAAGCACAAATACGGAACCCTCAAAACAGATCAAAGATAGCAATGAAGATCATTGAGACACAACAGATCAGAATGTTCCTAGGTTTCAGAGTCTGCTGATTGTTAGTCATATGGGTGGCTGATTCCTGAATGTATTTGACGTGAGTACTTCCCTGGTTCAGTGGGAGCAAAAGTTTTTCCTCTGTTCAGGATTTCCATGGGTTTACGGTAATCAATCGGAATCTGTAATATAATGAAGGCAAGGAAAGTCAGAGAGATGTCAGAGACAATACTGGTTGGCTCTTTGAGTTTTACTACGTACTATGGGAATCGCTCAATCGTGGCTTGTTGCTGTGTAGCATCCGAGTGTGGTCATTGAAGGGTTTTTTTCTCCATGTGACTTCCTCTACTCTGATGTCAGGTATTTCAGCTACAGTCACATTCAAGGTATGTTTTCTTTTGTGGTACAAATTTAGACTTCATATTATACTAACTATGTCGTTTAATTTTCAGTTTTCTGAAAATTTTAATTGTATGCAATCTGTACTTTTTCATTATTTGACTAAGCGTTGCCAAAGTGATGCTTTGAGAGTGATGAAAGAAATTTAATGAGAATAAGTGATAATTGTAGTAGTCTATGTAACTTATATCTTTTCCATGTGTCGCCAAAGTGATACTTGGGAGCTGATAAAAGCTACATATTTCGTTATGAAAGGACTATGTAAACTTGCGTTTTAGATTTTGTTCGTATGATGATACCCAAAGGTTAATCATACGTGTAACGTATGTAATGGAGCAAGATGATCCATTTATACATAGTAAATGATAGTTCAAAGACCCAAAGGTTTAAAGATTTCGTTGAGTACTATGTATAAGCTGATTAGTCTTGTTTTTTTTTGTTTGGACTTGGTATATCACAAGTTTACCCAAAGGTGAAGTTGTGGTTGTAGTCTGGAATCAGAATTTTGCTATCATGAAGTTTCAATGACGATTGTTAGTTATGATTTATAGTTATATGAAGTTTCATATGCTATTATTGTTAATATCATTCATATGGAATACATGCTATTTGTTTCCTCTGTATGTGTACAACTGTTTGACTGATAATAAGCATGTATGTTTTAGTTCGATGGTGATTCATTTCAGATAACTTTAGAGTGAATGTACCCAAAGGTAATTCATACTAGGAATAATCTTTGAAATGAATCATATTTCATACATTGTTTTTGATGCGTGTAAAAGTTTTTACTTAGTAATTTCAGATTCTTGTATCACGGGTTCACCCAAAGGTGAATTTGTGATGGTATTGAATTGTTCTAAAGTTTAAATGTGTATGGTTTTAAACTCCGAATACTGTGACAGGGGTTATGCCATCTTTTGGTAGAGATGATTACTACCTTGACAATGTAGTTCATGTCATCTAAACAGTGATGGTTATTGCTGTTGAAAGCAATTCATATTATCTGTAGATTCTGTACAAATAGTGATAAAGTATAAATAATGGCAGAACTCTAAGGAACAGTGGAAGTATGATAATTTTGTTTCTTATCATTTACACTTGTTCATGTTGTTTATATTTTATTGAGAACACTACAGAAAGTCGACATAGCTCATATTAAGTACAAGAAGTCGACATAGATCATATTGAGCACAGAAAGTCTCTTCGGAGACATCTCATAAAGAATCTGAGCTCGTTGTAGTCTCTTAATTGAGGCATTAGAGGATCTCTTTTGTAGATCATTTACTGTAGTCTCTTAACTGAGATATTAGTATAGATCATTTGTTGTAGTCTCTTAACAGAAACATTGGTAGATCTCTCAGTTGAGATCATAAATAACTTGCAGTAGTCTTTTAACGGAGACATTGGCAGATCTCAGTTAAGATCGAGACACTTACTGTAACCTCTTAATTGAGATATTGGTGTAGATTTCTTCGGAGATCATTAAGAATTTATTTTACTGTATAGTCTCTTAATTGAGACATTAGTGTAAATCCTAAGTTAAGATTATAAAGAAATCTCACAGTAGAGATATAAACAATTATTTCGAGACTAAAGAA